>NC_064552.1:12346659-12646659 GCF_023856365.1 Brienomyrus brachyistius
GCAACCCCCCTACAAGCGCACAAATGGTACCTTCTTGTTTTAATGACAAACATGATAATACCCTTTATTCAGAAATCTAAATGGGGGGGGGGATAAGAACCAACATGAACCACTCAAGACCCAAAAGTCATTACACCTTTTCACATTAAAGCAACACTTAAAATCACATCATCTCTGACTCAGATAAGCGCTATATATTATGAAATTATATAATAAAGGACTCTCAAGCAATCACGTTAAAGGAGTATATGAAACCAGCCACCAGCTAAGCTAAGAATTTAACCTTAATTTCCATCATTTCCGGTCTTGATGAAATTACTTGACTTGGATATGGAAATACTGCTGCCATCTAACAGGAATATAAATAACTTTAAGTGGTTCTCTTATGAACGCGAGGGACCTGAAACACAGTTGTTGCGTTGCTGAGTGGTTATCGCAACGGAGACCGCCGAGTGTGGCAGTTCTGAGAGCTGAGAGCGGCGGATTCGAGTTTATTATACGGCCAGCTGAAATCACTGACTTGAGGAGCCTTCAATAAATTGCGAAGGATTTTGTATTTATAAGCTGCGCATATTACGGCTCTTAGTCAGGAAGACAGGTGAGTGTGCCAGAACGAAAAGATGGTTGGAGTACTTGACCTATTTGGCATTTCGATAAACAGCAGAGTGCAGCATGGTCGTTAAATCTGGGCGGCCCGCAGTCCGGAACAATCCCGAGGCGTCACTGTAACCTGGAACTCAGTCACCCTACTGACTTTCACGGCCCGGAATAATTCATATAAAGATTGAGCATGATACAAAAAACATGGCGGATATCAAAAGGAAAATGAAGGTCACCGCATGGAGAAGAGTCCGATTTTTTGTGGCAGATTTTTGAACATCGAAACCAAACATTTCTGGTCCATTCATAAAATATATATATATGGGCAAATAATCTTTAGCAAATGATTTGGCAATTTTGCGTTACAAAAACGGGGGACTCTCCGAAGGCTTCACAGATAACACATTTGTTCCTAGTTTAAACAAGCTGCAATTATTGCCGGCTACAATAACGCACTACACTTTGCACTATATATTATCTTAGCAGGTGCTTTAATCCTAAGGGATTTTGCAGATTTGTATTCATTCATACAGCCGGGCCTTTTACCGGAACGTTCCGGGTTAAGTACCATGCTGACGGGCACAAGAGCAAAGATCTTCTGGGATTTGAACAAGCTGGTAGAAATCTTTAATCACTACACCACATTCAGCCATGGGCCCTTTTTCTATTGTAGTCATTAAAAAGTTCATATTTCACAAAATATTATCATTCGTCTTCTATAAACCCGTCATAGTGGCCGTGGAGTCTATCCCAGGATGCACCTGGCTCGAGGCAGGGAGACACCCTGGACTGGTGTTCCATTATAAGCTCATTTTGGATTTTTTTTTATGGTATTTTTTTCAGCCTAACAGCCTTATGTGAAACTGATCATCGTACAGCAATATTAAAGGCGTTTAATGTGGAATCCTCTGGCCACCCCAAAATGCAGTTGTACACATTTAATTTCAGAAGCAAAACCATGGGAAGCTGAGGTGCAACATCGGACCGCTCACTGTGTGGAACTTTCCCTCGTTCTGCACTGCAGCACTCCAGAATGACCAGAGTTGTAAAAACTTTAATCCATTGATTTATCTTATAACAACAACAGCAACCCCATGCCACCCCATGAAAATCATTGCCCACCCCTTGGCCACCCCAATGAATAATTCCTGCTGTCACCCCTGTCACAAACCCTCATCCACTTGCCCTGGACTGACCCCCCCCCCCCCAAACACACACCTTTTTCTGAGACTAAATATAATTTCAATATTAATAATCATAGTAACTCTAATCATTATCACAGTAGCCATGTTCATCAGCATAAAAACCACGAATATCTCAGGTTGGGCTAAGCCATATTTACATGCATGTTTACAACTGACAGATCACAACTCAGTGCACTGAATGCCATAAATGGATCATATACTTATTCTGTTCTAAGCCCCCAGCTCGTTCGTCCATCCATCCATCCCTCCATCCATCCATCCATCAATCCATCCATGCACTTTATATAGAGACAGATATCATGGCACTTCCATATTCAACAGTAAATGTGAATAATTCTTCGAAGGTTATACTGTACATTTTAAAGGTCCGATTGCTAGGCTACGAATTACACACGTTAGTAACTATATCATAGCTGACGATACCTTTCCTATATTTTTGTTTCACGTCTATTAAAAGTCTGTTTTTATGCTGCTAAAGTTTTCTTGGAGGCAAGCTGAGGGTCAAAGCAAAGGCCAAGACAGATTCTTCAGACTTGCTATTCTGAAGTTCGGAGCAGAACACAGAAAAACAAACAAAAAAAAAAGCCTTTTTGCAACTGTCTTAACAGACAGCGCATTATAAATTAAAATGCTGCTGAGAGATCCAACAGGAACCTAAGCTGTGCAGCACATGAAAAGGTCTGCTCGCACACTCCTGGTTACCATAACAACAGGCACCCCGCGCTTCGGGGAACACGCTCGGCCAGATGCGTTCCGTATCTGCGGCAGGAAGCTGCGGCGCGCGGTTAATGCACATGGGGGCGCCGTACCTCAGAAGGGCTCGCACCGCACGGACGGTTCATGTTTGGGTGCATCCATGGCAGACCGAAGGAAAAAAACCTTGACCTGCACGTCTGATTTGAGGGGGGGTCACTGACCTTCCGAGCTACCCCTGGTAAGAGAAGAGTCAGAAAGCACCACTTGTTAGACCAAAGTAAAACTGAAAAACATCAATGGAGAAATCACTCCTTCCGCAGCAGGTGATCTCCTCCTTGTCCACGATCTCCAAAGAACAAAAAAAAATAATAAGACCTGGCATCTGCAACAGCAAAACACGATCATGATGGCCTTCAGCTCCTGCTCATTCATAAAACAGAGCTAATTAATCATAGAAGGAAATGGACCAATAAAACATCAAACCAGCCTGTCCACTCACTGCGCTATTTACAGACTCCGACGTTCCCTGCACAGATATCGTATGTCTTTGATAGCTGATAACTTCATTAAATATTGAGGGTGGCTCTCCTCAAAGTAAGATAGCTCCTGTGCAAAGACAGCCTACTCTTGGATCCTTGGAGCAAAACACGGAGCCAAAAACCAACTTTCTCATTCTCCCTTTATTTTTTCATTTTGTATACAAACGTCGAAAAATGCCATTGAAAAGAGCAGATGCACTTCGTCCCATTGTTGACGATGTCCTTGTGACGTATGCGGCAGTTTTGAGCATTGTCCCAGTGCTTATTACGGTGTAATCAATGAGCAGATTTGCTCACGGGCAGATCATTAGTGACACCCCGTGTGACAGCGCGGTGGAGGTCATGCCGGTTTGGGAGAGAGTGCTGCTCGCCTAATCAAGGCGTATCAAAGTCGCAGGAATGCTAATCAAAGCAACACTCGTTAGTGACTAACAGCACGCCGCCCACTTCAAAGGCATCCGCCGTGTGACCGGGGACGGTGAGGACTAAGCAGGTCCGAATGCCCAACCCCCCAAGCACCTCGACAACATTCTTCTCATTAAGAATAAACCGCTTAACGAGCGTTCAAAGGCACGGCTAATCTATTGGGGAATGCTCTTCTCCATGAACCTTCTGAAGGGGAGGTACCTGCGGAATGTCTCGGGGTGCCACGGGCAGGCATGGAGAGTGGCTCGCAAATTATGGCTACAAATGGAGCCGGACATAAGAAGTCATCATTTCCTGAAGCATACGAGCCGCTGTTTTAGTCTATATATGGATTGGGGGGGGGGGGGGGGGGGGTTGTTTGGGGCACAAGTCCCATTAAGCTTGCTTTCCCTCTAGGTCAGCATGCCCAGCCATTTTCCCTAGGTGAGCCACGGACAGCTACGGTTCTGAATCAAACCTGCCTGTTGGGTTCTAATTAATGATGAGGAACACACGCAGCAGTCGACCAGCAGGGGGATTCATGGGGCCTATTCTGAATGTCCCAATCATAAAGATTCTCTAAGCGGCACCGTGTCTTACACCCCACCCTTGGTCCCATGCTCCTACGAGTGCCACGTTTTTCGAAGGTGTGTATTACTAGTTATGTGTCTACAGGAGGCGCACCTCACCTTTGATCGGGCCCAATGTTTCTGCAGAGCTGGGCTTTGATACGAAGTTGGAAAGGTTGCCCAGAGGCACACATGGTCACCGGCAAGATGCCCACAATATGTCCTTTTATGTATCTTCCCGTCTTCTGGAACACTGAGTAATGTTGATACACATATGCAGCGTCTCAGGAGCATTCCTGCCAAAGCCAGAGACCCTCAGGATTTTGCAACCCAACCCATTTTGAGTGACACCTTTCAGAAGAGTGCACAAAAAGGCTTTGTTAAGATGCCCCCCTTCACACGAGGCACATTCTTCACCCACGCTAAGACATGAGAAGACAGGGTGGCGTTGGAAAGGTAAACCGAGCGACAGGCGGATGGCATCGGTGAGCTGGGGGGGGGGGGGGGTCGCGCAGATCGTCAGCCTCCCCTTTCTTCCTTTCCGTAACCTTTCCTCTGATTCACCAGCATCAAACTTTTCATTTCTTGACGTCTACCCAGGGTTAAGCTTTAAAGCAAAATTTGACCAGAACAGGGTTTTTCTGATGCCTTTATCCAGGAGACACTTACCAATTTTTATCCATTCACATGTAGAATTCATGCTTCACAAAAGCATATACATCAACGGGCAGGGATGTACTTTCAAACGCTGGGAACAGCGACTAGTTTTGTTTTTTGCAGGGATTTAATCTCTGTATTTATTTACTGATTTCATGCAAGCATGCTCCCTACATTGGGAGGCAGTCCTACTAGGCTCCGCCCACAGAGTGCACAGAACTGGCCCCTCCCCCTTGAGTCGATGGCTAATTCATACAACCTGCCATTAGCTACAGAGCTATATATTCACCGCACACGTGCACTACTGGGTAAAAAAAGACTCAAGCAAACAAAGCAGACAGAACTGTCACCCTGGGGGATTAAAAAGAAACATTAAATTGATGCAAGTCTCAGGTTGCCTGGACCCCTGAGTATTGTACTGTGCTACTCTGACACATTTTGTGTGAGGCCCTTTGACATAATGGTCCCTGCAGAAACTGGAAATTGGACAGAGATGCTTTTACCCGCATGAGTAATAATAATGAAATAATCACTTTGCTTATGTGCTCCGAGAAGGAGCGAAAGGTTTCCTCCGCGCCCTGCTTGTTTAGATGATCCCAGGGGAAAGCAGTAGATAGCAAGGGAGGGAAAAAGGAGAAAGGATGGGAATCTTACTGACAACGTAGCCATGCTACCTGGGGCTCAATCGCATGACTAATAAAACAACAAATTAAATAGAAATAACAAGTAAGTCATGAAGACATAAGGGAAAAGGTTTTTTCTTAATAAATCCTAACATATTACCATAAATATTTTCCCCTAGTCAAATATAAGGCATGTAATTGAATTAATACAAGAGAAATCCCAGTATCCAGGAAAAAACACTGATATACAAATAAAATCCTCCACTATTCTCAGTCAATAACATGCATAAATGAACCAGCATGTAGATCACAGCCCTAGAGAATCATAACATAACATTATCAGATTGTTTGCTCTGTAAGGATGACCGGTATGAGCACCAGTTTTCCATCTCGGTCTTATTCTTGGGTGTGTTTTTCGAAAACGTCACCAGAAAACCATAGCATTTTTCAATAGCGCCATCCAGGGGTAGGGGGGGTGTAAGTGAATTCATTTATGTTGCCAGAAAAATGTCACTGAGCCAAACGGCATATGGGGATCAGTCACTGGTACAGGATCCTCCAGGGGACACCTCAGCTGTCCATGCTGGTGGAGCAGGATGTTTGACAGGTGTCCCCCCAGTACAAGGCTATGCAGATGGCTCTTATAGAAAGAAAGAAAACTGTCATTTCTTCATTCCTCACAGGACGGATGCATAAATTTTTCTTTGATATAACTCTCTTCCAGCGATTAAGTAAGTATCTGGAATTGAGTCGCGTTCCACAGACCCAACTAGATTCTACACCCTCTCCAGAATCATCTGGAAACTTTCTGGCAGCACTTCCTGTCAGAAATAAGTGAATAAAGAGTTTCTCTCCCCAACTTCTACGAACTGTTTCCCTTTTAATTTCTCATCGTTGGTATAATCAGGCACAGAACGATATGGCGCCTCGATTGAGGGGCGTCGTTTAACATTTTGGCTTGGCCCCAACTCAGAGACGCAACGAAGCAGCACGACAATACACACAGAAGCCATGGGGAATAAAACTAAATTGATATTAGTGGAGAAGCACTTACCGGCATGGGCTTTTTCAGAGGAGGGGGGGCATGCATTATGCATGGCCAGTGTTCGTTCTGGCTGTCCTGGCGCACTTTTTATCTCGGGTGTGTGCTTTAATCATGGGTGGGGGGTTCTCACCATAATGCCCATGGCTAAAATGCGGGACACTCCACATAAATGCCCCCTCTACCCTCTCATCCAGAGGGCACAGGAGCCCACCATCAGCATTTTCAGCCAGGGCTACGATACCGTCAAGGCCGAAACCTCGATCCTGTGTAACATCTCACCTTGATCCCAAAGCATTATCGCCCCCCGCAGGCTAATGAATAACCCAAGGCAGCCCGCCTTCAATCTCCCAAGAAGACTCGTGTGGATCCTGCCTGTCATTATGAGCCCTCGCCTTTATCACTCTGTTAGACAAGAAGTGGCTGCCCTCCCCACCCAGCCCGCTGCCACCCAGTTGTGATTTAATCAGCACCAGGGAGCTGGGAGGAGCCCCACAAACGCCCGTCAGCCCCCAGCATCACCCTCTTGAGCTCTGACAGCCAAATCAGCATCCCAGCGGTTTCCTTTAAGGTCCTCTAGTGAGAACAAAAGAAAACGGAAAGTGGATCCAAAATCCCAATGGGGGCCAGACTTATACCGAGAGCAAAGGGGAGGTTTTAATGTGCTGGTTCACAGTGTGCGGCCGGGGGCGACTTCACCAGTGCACAGGCTGGAGACACCACGCTCTGGGTGTTCGCAGAGACGCCGGAAGGTGGAACAAAGCCGTGATGTCACTTCCTTCATTTTTAATCTGATAGCATCGGCATCCTCTTTAAGTAAGCTCCCTGTCTGAACGGCGTGGGAACGAGCAGGATCGCAGGCCAAGGCTGTAACAGAGAATTTTAAAAAGGAGGGAAAGATTGGTAAAGGTACGCCGCATAATGGCTGACTGTGTGGGGGCTGGGGATTTACCCAGAATGCAATGCAAGTGCCCCAAGAATGATAGCCGTCCAACTTGTGGACCTCTGGTTATAGTTACTGGGGTTGGAGCCACGCGCCCAGCACCTGCTGTGGTGTCGAGGTCATGCCATTTGCTCCTTCAGCGGTTCAGGCGGAGGCCATGGCCGTGGTAATAATGAACAACAGCGGCGTTGAGTGCATCTGACATGGCCATTAGCTGTCCTTCCCTTTCATTGCTTTTAATAAATGCACTCGGCGTGAGGCCGCCAGCTTCGTCTTACGCGTACAGCAAAAATGACCACAGGCCCTCGGCCCCTAATGCTGATAATGTGATAAATTGGCTTCATAATTCAAGTCGGGATGCGCGGTGATTAAACGTTCATTACGGTACCGCCTGGTCTGCGTCCCGCCTCTTCGCGGGCTGCATCGCCTCCCTGTTTTCCATCACGCTGATGGCCGAGCCGGAACAGATAGGCTGGGCACCAAGCAAAAACAAGAAAATGGGGAAAGAAACACTGGGCGATAGAGACAGCAGCAGACAGCGTAGAGGTAGAGTGGCTTCCTACAGCGGGAGTCTCGCCTGCACAGCAGACAGTTGCACTTTCTTCATTTTTGAGGGAATTTTCTAACACTCCTGAGGAGAAAAATAAGAAAAAACAGACCGACACCTTGTGCTGGACCTTCCCTGTGCTTTCGGTTCCGGATGAAAGCAATTCCTGCAGGACTTCCCTCCCAGGAAACCAGCCGCCCACAGAACATGTCTGCAGCTCTCGGCGATCGACGTTTAAGTATTACCATCGCGGTTCCCCTGCACCATCGATTTCAAACCGAACTCCACACTCTACTGGCACTTCTAGAGCCAGGCACGCTCAGAACAGAACCATGGGATCGGACTGACGGCACACGTTGCAGTATATTAAGTGATATCCGGGCAGTTTCTTATTAGGATTCCATGCGACGATGACATCAAAAGCAAGAAGTCAAACAAAAATACAGACAAAAACGCTAATTGATATTAAATAAAACTCGATAAAAACACACAATCAGCTGATCAGATTCACAGAATATACTTAATATATTCGAAATCTGCATTATTAATGTTCTGCTACTTTTAATACATGTAATGGCCATAAACATTCGAGTAATTAAAACTTAATATTATCAGAAAACACAGGGTAGTTATATTTATGAAAACTGACTTGTCCCAGTGTATTATTTAAACAGGCATCCAAACAGATCCAACCACCCGTTTAAAAATTGTACGAAATCAATTATTAATTCACATTCATGGCACTTTGTGCTTCTTCAATGCTTGAGTGGAAATTAAATTACTTAGAGACACAGGGAGATATAAGACTTAAAATGCTTAAAAGATTATTCCACATATTATGAGTTGTTAATAAATCAAGCATAATTTATAATATGCTGTAGCTACTCAGGTGATCTAAATCACACCTGGATTTCCCTGGCCGCCTTTGGGATAGTGCAGGTACAGAATAATCCACGTCACACCTGTCTGTGGTATCTTACAGGTATTCAGGCCCGCGTCTCACGCGTCATATGAGATAAATGCTGTAATTACAGGTACAGGCACCTTTTTCCCCTCTTATTTCCTAACGTTATCGTAAACCGACATAAAGGTGAGCGCCGGATGAGAGCCGACTGGCAGCAGTCAAAATTATACCTGAAATCAGAGACACGATGACAGATAATTAGTTTTCAACGGCTGCTTCTGAGGGGGCGGAAGCGAGGGGAGGAAGAATATGCAAGAAAAAACCTTGGTATTAACGTGCAAGCAAAGCGACGGTGATGCTCTCATTTTCACAATAACAAAGGGATCTTTTTAGAGCCAAACGCCATTAAAGTGTCTACATATAAAAACACCTGAATAACGGCTTCCATTTGTACTTTTTGATTTCCACTTCTTTATTGACAGGAATTATATAAATATTTCAATTTACAAATGATGCAGTCATACGGTGAGAGCTCGGTCACACTTGTGGCTATGTTAACCTCACAAGAGCTTTGCATTATGCTGTAAGAAAATGTTTTTAATGATAGCTGCGTTTTCCTTGGTAGACCAATGTATGCATCTGATAACTAGTGAGTAACAGAGTTTTAAGAGTATTTCTATGAACACATAGGACGTGTGAAAGACTTCCTGAAGTACGCATCACGTTTGATTACGGCAGCTTAATGTAAAGAAATGGTGTGTAGAGTGATTTCACTGCTGAGCCCTTGAGCAAAGGCCCTTCACCCCCAACTGAAGAGCAAATTCCTAAAACTCACAGGGTTTGTTTTGTTTTGCTGTTTTTGATACAAAGCCTAACGTCAGCCTTCTTCGTCATATGTTACAACACTGGGAACAAAACTTACTCAGGTAACCCAATGACGAACTCGCATTAAACATCCAAAACTCATTCAAAATCCACAGAACATAGCCCATGGATTGAGTGAGGTTCATAGATTTTGCTCTTCAACAGTTCCAGGGACTGGCTGTCCCTGCTCTCGCGGTTGTACGTCACTTTGGATAAAGGCATATGCTAAATAGTCAAAGGTAAATGTAACTAATTAAGAATAATGGTGCTTCCTGCATAGCCAGTAAGGTAAGTAGTCTACCAGCTCATTCAAACTGTCAGTGCCTCGTAAACAAAGCTGCATCTCATACCACCAAAGCAAAGAGACTCGCAAGTGTCAGAAACTGACTACCAGCAAAAATTAGTGGTGAAGGTAGTCAAGGTTAATCCGCCAATATTCCATGTCTTCAGCACCACAAGGTACCTCCTATCACCGCCAGACCCACCACCTGTTATGTCCAGCTCTCGGACAAAATTACTTCAAACGGGCCCCCATGATATTCTCTCTCCACCCCCTCCCATCCCTGGCCCAGAGAGAACTTTCCCAATTGTCCCCCCAAGATGGCGGACCTGAAAAGCCCTCCCCCAGAATGTAAGGGGATGGTGTTCTGAGCATAGCAACAGGGACACTGAACGATTATGACATCACGTTCAGGAAAACAAACTCACCCGCTTCACGTCCTTTCCAAACGTTTCACTGTAGCTCGTGCCCAGGATCTCAAACTGGACGTGCGAGTTGGAGCCGCCGTCACGGAAGTCCATGACGCCGGTGAGTCCGGTGATGCGTCCCTGTGTGGAAACAAAGGCCGTGACGTCTGATCCGGGCAGCATAACGGGGCGGAGCATGGGAGATGGGCACAAAGATGCAACAATGGGTACGTGCAACATGGAACTGACTTGGATATAAACACTGATAATTAATATTTACTATGCTCTCGTCCTCACAAAATCACAGGTGTGTGTGTGTGTGTGTGTGTGTGTGTCCCTAAGCAAGCTAAGTACAGGAAACATGCAGATCAGCACCATAGACAGCGGCACTGTCTGGGATAGGACCAGAAGTTAGTGCCATGAACATCGACCCTGGATGGGGGCATGGAGGGGATGAGTTGGTATCAGGCATGGTAGCACCTGGGACAGAATCAGGCATGGTAGCACCTGGGATAGTATCATGAAAAACCTGTAATAGGAGCCCAACTCAGCACCATGGACAGGGTAACAGGTCGGTGTGATGGCTGGACTCTGTGTTAGACTCGGCACCATGGGTGGCGTGACAGCGGGACGCTGAGTCAGATTCAGCACCATGGACAGCGTGACTCTAGAGAGAGTCAAACTCAGCACCACAGACGGGGTCATGGGGGGGGGGGGGGGGTTCAGCACCACAGACAGGCGCATGGGGGGGGGGGATTTCATTACTGAAGACAGGACCACGGGGGGGGGGGGGGGGGGGGATTTCATCACCAAAGCCAGGGTTATGGGAGGGGGGCGTTTCAACACCATCTGTCTTCCTACCACTTTGTACCTGCCCCCCAGGTACAGCGCTGACCTGCACGCCTCCTCCCAGTCACGTCAACCCAGAGACGCCGTGGAGGAGTCGCATCCCAGCACCCTGACGCCGAGGGCGGGACCTATCCCCGGCTCCGTACATAGACACCTCACATAACCGTCTCAGGTTTTCTCCATGCCGTACTGCGGTTGTACAGGGAGCGCACGACAGCCTGTAGGGTCTGGCTCAGACCGCCGCCCTGCAGGCTCTCGCCGGCATAGCGCCTTGTCAGCATAAACAGTAATGCGATTTCACGGCCGTGACCTCGCTCCGTACTCTTTGCGAAGACACAGAAACATCTGCCTGATTTTTGGGCCAGATACCAGCAGCCTCGCAGCAAGATAACGAGCATGAGTGCGTAAGAAAATTACAATGACACACAGAGAGATAAAATGCAAGAGACACATTCCACGTCCTCGAGGTTCTGGCAAAACCCTCTAGCTACATGTGTCTGCCGTTTCTGATGTGTCCACCTCCTTCTTGCCTGCTTAGGGCCGACATCTGGCATCTCCCAGCCCCCCCCCCCCCCCCCCCCCCAATAACAAAACGCTGCGAAAAAGCCAGCTGTCACTCAATCACTGCAAGTCTGACAAATTCCCAACTGGGGCACTGAGCAAGCCTGCAGTGCCACTTGAGCACCGCAGGTCAGCCGTGAAAACAATAGTGAGAGGATGGGAGTGGAACAAAAACAGCAACGGCCACTTTGAGGAGCGTAACTGCCCGGTTTTTACAGTAATAGCACAAATGACAAGGATGCCGGTGAGTTACACTGGAATGAAATAGCAAAGAGCCTCATTTTTCTCATTCCTGAGGTCTGAATAGCAGCCACTACACAGCTAAGTATAGAGCCTGAAAGATGACATGCGTGTGCAGTGTCAGTCCAGGAAACACCCAGGTTATATGCATGGGCTGTCCATCCATCCAGGCAGCGTTAGGAGGGGGAGGGCTGAAAGGCCAGATGGAAGTCCAGCCGATGCACACATGCAGCTTCAACATCATAATGAAGAAACGTAAGGCGTTTCCGTCAGACGGGCCTGACTTCACACTGCGCACCAGGCAACCTGACATATTGATCCCAGAGGCAACGGTGAGAAAATGCATACCGGCATGTCAAATATAAACTGCTGGAAATGCTTAAAACAGTTTTATAGCAGTTAATATTTGAACCGAAGAGCAACTTTCCAAAACTCACTATGCTATAGACTCAGTGAGATTCGGAAATTCGCTCTTCAGTTGCGAGTACAGTGGGGGCAGTCCACCGAAAGGACAACGCCTCTCAGCACCGGAAAATGGGCAATCAGTGGGGAATCCATGCAGACATGGGAAAAACACGCAAAGTCTGCACACTGACTGAGCCGCCCAAATGCAGTGTATCAGCATTCTGCCGTGGTCAAAGACGGACATGCACGGTAAGCGCAGGGAGGAGTAAATGAGGCATTAGAACATCTGGCCCACATGAAGAAGCAGCATGCAGAAGAGGAGAGCACCCCCCACCTTCTGAATGGTCTCCAGCATGGACCAGCCCCCGTTCCACGGTTTGGTGGACTTCCTGATGCAGTTCAGGCTGGCCATGCTGTGCCACTTCCTGTCCTCTAACTTCCTGTAGAAGGCGTTGGCCAGCATCAGCACGCTGTCATACAGGTACAGGTTGGAGACCTAAACAGGCATGAAGAGGGAACCGCGTTAGACTGCAGAGCCCAGGAGCTGGAAATGCAGCCTGTACCTAAATAAAAGGTACAAACAGTATTTCAGAAAGACAGCCGACCCCCCACCCTGTATGAATGTACATAGAAATACATCTAAGACATCCATCCATCCATCCATTCATCTTATCTATCCATCCCTCCAACAATTATCCATCCATCCTTTAATTGAACTATCTTCTAATTACTTACTCTGGTCGAGGATTCAGGGGGGCATGTACATGGGAGGGGAGGGGGGGGGGGCTCCAGGATGGACATACCAAAAGGACTTCATATCCGTGCCATGAAAAAGCTGGATATGAAGCCCATTTGGTATTAAACTTAACGTAAACAGTGACAGCGAAGGGTCATAAAGACGGCAGGCAGCGGCTCGGCCAGGACACCGCTGTCAGCCAAGTGAAGATGTGGTCTTGGCCCGTCCAATCAACATGGACATGCACACACACTCACCAAGGTTTCCCTCAGCCAATCAGCACCCGGCACATGAAGACAGATCGCTAAAGTTCAGCCAAAGCACTGCAGTACGAGAACCGAGGCGGGGTAAGATGGGAGAGATTTACAGCACAGGATGCAGGCAGTGCCACCGGTAAATCTGCCACTGTTAAGGAGGGTTTTACATGAGGATAAAACGCAGCACACTTACAGTCTCCATATATAACACTAAGCACAGAGTACATGTGGCTGCATGGGCTGCCTATTACATGGTAAATGTAATCAGTGTGTAAGTAAAGATGACAAAGGTAAACACTTCCTACTCAATACGTCCATGTTACAGGACTGCTTATCCGATACGTCTGATTTAGCTGCTGCTTTTTTCCAAAAGGACGTAGATCTTTTTTTCTTGAGAAAGCAGGATGAGAGAATCCCTGGAGCAATTAAAGATTAAGGGCTGTGCTTAGGGGTACAAAGGTGAAATCACTCAGGCAACCCTGGGATTTGAACCAATGACCTACGTACCAGCATATCACCCTGACCCGCTGCACTACACATCAACGCAGAACCAGCTGTCGAATATCTCTGAATATAATCGCATTACAGTAATTCCCGAGTAACAGAAATCGAACGACATCCCAGTTAAAGAAGAACCATATGACCAGGTTAGTAGAAACCGTTTCATTTTTGTTTTTTTGCATTTTTACAAGTTCTTACCTGTAACTAGTTAGCAAGAAGTGAGTGTATAACAATAGTGTGTTATGGAGGATGCGATAGTTGCAAGGCAAACATATGATGATGATGATATGATAGTATGCCAATCTGCAACACCAGCCTTTCCAATTAGACCAGAGGGAAAAAAACATATTACTTCATGGAGCACAATCATGAACAAATATAATCGCTACTTGAGATAAAAGATGCATCATGATTCATTAATGATGAACAAACATGAGGTCAGTATTTCACTTGTGTTATTCATGACTTATTCCTTCAATAGTTAACAAAGGTTTACAGAATTAACAGTTATAGTAACAAATATAGTAACTGCTTGGGATAAAAACGGCATCACGATTCATAAATGATGAACAAATATGTGATTAGTATGTAACTAGGACTTAGTCTGTGGTTAATTAATACATAAGTAATAGCATAATACTATATTATTTGTGCCCCGTCAAGTAAAGTGTTACCAGACAGAAACATAATGACCACAATTACTATAAAAAAACACACCGATAGGGGCGAGGAAATTCACGAAACATTATGTAGCTTTTCAGTTCAGCTGAGATCGGCCAGATTAAACACGCACAGAGAAAGGCTAAAATTTTCCAGCAGTATGTGGACCAGCGACGTTTCCGTGAAGGTCCCTGCGCTGGATACTGCTGTGTACCTGGTAAGCAGCAGGCGGTGTGCTATGACATCACAGCTGCATCCAGAACTAACCAGCGAACATCCCTCTGCATTAATAAGACTTCGTCAGCTGCTCGCAGGCGATACAAACGGAAGAACATGCAGAAAATGCTACTTCCCCGGCACCCTGCTTGTAAACACTCCGTGCGAAGATGTCGCTAATCCTCTGTAACTCTTTATTTGGACATTCGGAAAAGGGCAAACAAGCATTCGTGTCTCGAAAATGATGGTGTGATTCATCTGAGTTTACAGTCCTGGGCTTCCATGACAAAGTATAACGATGTGGTTCTTTATAGAAGCTTTTAATGAGCAACATCAGTAAGTATAAAAAAAACATGGACCTTTTAAACAGTAAATCCTCTATGAGGTCCTACAATGTATGTCGTAGACAAAAGAAAAGAAAAACACTCTAACATTCTGATTAGGTTTGGGATTTTTCATACGGTCACATCGTCCGGACCTTATACCACGGTATATGGAATTTTCACGGCATTGAGTTGCAAAAGCAACTCTGTGTGCTGGAATTTTGAAATATTAGTGGTAATTCACTGAACAAATTATTGTGTTGCTAATATTTTGAAATGCTGCAGAATCCCCAAAACACAGTGGTATACGTTATTACCATACAGTAATCCCCCCTGAGTGTAATTCCACTGAAGTACAGCTTGTCTGTTTTACTAAAAAGTGCTAAGCTGAGCAGCTGGGACAGGCAGTGGGTGTGCTGTAGGGCTGAGGGGCGGGTCTTATTGCTGACACTGCGATTTGGGGAGTGGGGCAGCTCTCATCAATAAAGTTTCACATCCTGGTTCTATGACTTCCTGCCTGATGGTTTCCTACGGCAACAAGAAGGAAGAAATTTGCCCACAAAAGAATATTAAAAGAAAGTCAGTTAGCTCATTTTGTCAACAAAAATTAATATTTGGGTTTGGCAGGGAGATAAAGGTCACCACGGTCTTTGGTGGGGGCGATGTGCGGGGCCCCACTCTATGTCGTCAACTGCAGTAACCTTACCAGCAAATGGCTGATTGCAAAATTCCTCATGGGCGAGGGGGCAACGTTCAGCCAAGTTGGCAGATTCACTTTTTTGCAGACAGATGATGCGTTGGGGTGTCTTGGAGGTGATCGAACATCAAAGACCATTTAGCTACCCTCTGCATAAATTACTGAGGATGCAGTACCACCAAGGGCTGCGGAAGGAAGGACTGGGGGTTGGGGGGGCGCCGGACCGGGCTAGTATGCATAATCATTTTAGCTTTTTGGCTTTGCATGATTATTTTTGGGGTGGGGGGTGGGGGAGGCACAGGTGCCAACATTGGTCCTGTTGAGCACTGTGATCTTTCAGCGTGTAGCTGAAGACGTTTTTAAGTCTGGTTGAAGGAGTTGCCCAAATATACTTTGCCTAAATTTGAAATAAATTTAATGATCTAATTACAAATAGCTAATTCTTTGTCACCCTTCTCTATTGGTTTAAACTCAATTAATGTATCTCATGTCTGAGGCTTCACATGCTGTTTAAAGTTACTTTGATATGTTAATTGTCAGTAATATTATCACTGCTAAGAAATCATGTTAACATTAATGATTAGCATTCCTCTCTGAGCACTGTAATTAGGCAGCGTGGCCGACGCCTGACCTAACCGGGAACTGTGCTGCTCATCTCCTGGGACGTGTGAAATCAGGGGTCTCGCGAGTGATGTCAGCATGACTTGAGATTGTCTGCAATCTCAGTCCATCAGTCCGGGTGGCTGCAGCGTCTCCGGAGGCTCCTTCTCAGGAGCAGAAGAGCTACCTCTCAAGTCTATGCAACAGAGACCTGCAGCGGCGGTGGTCTATGACCAAGCAGCGTGAATCTTGGAGGGGGGAGGGAGAGGAGAATCTCACTGACCTCCAGGGACTGGAGGTAGCCCTCTTGGGGATCGCACAGCAGCGAGGAGATGCGGTGGTTGTTTCTCATGCATCGGGCATTGCTGTCCTTCCACAGCGGGAAGATCTGGCGGATGACCGTCAACCGCCCCAGGGCGCTGTGTGCCAGTTCCAGGATCTCTGCATCGCTGATCTCCTGCCGAGAAAGGGATAGAGAGAGTGAGATGGGGAGAGGAGTAGAGAAGTGTTGGGGGAGGTGGGCACAGGGAGACAAAAGGAAACAGGTGTGGAATTCTGGATGAGGTCGCCATCCCAACTCTGTTAATGCTTCTGGGTGTAGGAGAATGATGTAAAACCAGATCAGAACATCGTGGAGCATCACGTCTGGCTTAGGAACAATGACACATGTGCCAAGGAGACCTGGTCGAGTCAAGGGCCAAAACCACGACGATGACACCCGCCCAAACAAGGCAATCAACTGACATTCCTGTAAATCTATACTGAACATGCAGTTGATGCACCCAAGTGGTCAAAGACCAATCTCTGGGGGGGCACTTCAGCATGTCACATGAAGAAGGTGCTGGCCTCATCGCTAAACGACCTGCATAAGAGTCACGCTTGGTGTCTCACTGGCCAGATTTACATTTGGTAAATGTACAGATGGTACGAAACAAGACACTTAGCTCGATACAAGCAGAAGACCAGGCTTTTACATAAAACTGCTGCATGTACCAAGTGTGTACCTGTACTTACCAAATGTGTACTTACCAAGTGTGTACTTACCAAGTGTGTACTTACCAAGTGTGTACCTGACGGAGTACTAAAGCTATATCAAGGGCTATTCTTTTGCTGCTTTTATCAGACAATTTGATCTGAAGCTAAGTTGCATTTTTAATATCACCAATATGATGTAGTATTCACAGCAGACAGACATTAAAACACCTTTGCGGTAAACACTCCACATTACCCCCTCCAGGAGGGGTGCCCTCCAGCCACACGAGCTTCTCCCGGCACGTGTGCAGGGGGCTCGGCACACCTTGCAGCCTCCCCCATCTTTCGGTGTGCGGCTTCCTTCGGAAAGTGCAGCCGGTCGCTCTTTTCCGAGGCGCAGAGTCGGTGATGCGAACCTGACTGCGCGTGGCTGAAAGGTTTACCGCAGCGCTAATGCGCTTACAAAATGGCCGACACAAAAAGGACAGCAAAATGGGAGGGGGTGGGTGGGGGGGGGGGGGGGGTGAAAGCCGTGCAGTGGCGGTGAGGCTGTTCTACACTCTCATTTTGTTCATTAAGCTGCAGCTCTTATTCAGGCCGACCTACTTGGCCATGAAGGCGGCAAACAAAAAGCAGAAATAGGAATAGAGAGACGGACTCCCATGTTGGTGCATGGAAGTGCATTAACAGTATTATTACCTCGACGGGAACAAACAGCATAAAGAACATTTAATAAAGACCGAGCCCCCAGGAGCACGGCACAGGCCGAGCCCAAGACTCGCCTCTTTCCCGCGGGTCAGCGCTTGGATAAACACAGAGGTAACTCGGTCCAATAGCACAGCAGCTACCTGAATGCACACAAACAGACCAATAAACACACAGCTGGGAGCCTGGGGGTAGGAATCTCCAGTTTGACACTGGGTCTTCGCAGACCAATCCACCAATCACTAGCTTGGGCAAATGCCAGGCATTCAGATTTACATTTTTTTTTTAATTATTGCAAAAATGTGGCTATCCAGCCAAAAAATATTAAAAATGAAGACAGGCTCTTAAATCAAAAAAACACCCTCTACCCCCCTGCAGAGAAGCCTGCAGGCCGTTTAACAACTGGAGTCGGGGTCATTTACCACTATAAAGTTTTAATCTGCGGTTTGCAAGGCCGAGGTTCATACTTTGATGTGGGCAATTAAAACAGCAAATGACTTTGATGCCCGAAACTCTGAGGCCTGCCTTGTTGCCGCGGCGATGTCAATGGGGTGATGCCAGCGGGTCTGAAGTGCTTCAAGAGGCACGCCGGCACACGGCTCGGCTGATAACCAACTGCCGGTGTTTCATTTAACTGGGTAGGATGGGAGGCCGATACGAGCGCAGGTTATGGCTGCCTGAGCCACGCAGTCACGCCCGAGAACGTCTCTGGGCAGAAAAGAGGCACTTCCTGATGCTACAAGGAGGATTCAGGCCCAGATCATGGCAGGTTCTTTTATTTCAGATTTTTTAAGAGAAGTTGGAGAGGGATGCCAGTTACACTGCCAGAGCAGGATCTATAGAGAGTCTCAGGGGCTATGTCAAGAGGAGGGGGTGCATATGAAGGGCAGGGGGGTACATATCAAGGGGAGGGGGGTACATATCAAGGGGAGGGGGGTACATATCAAACTAAGTAATTAAAATGTAATAGTATTACGAAGTACCGTCGAAAATGTGTATTAGCTGCTTCCATACCCTGTTGAGCTAGAGATGCATAAAGCTATACCACCGTGAAACTCACCAACGTGCAGGAGTGTGAGCTACCCCCACAAGGAGAATCACCAGGGCAAATAAGAGACAGGTCTGAAAGTCTGCTCCCAGACAGCCCGATCACATGACGGATCCCAGAACCAGCGGCCGTCAGCTGGGGGGTGAAACATCCAGAAGACTGCTGCTGAAATGAACGGATGCTGTCGTTCACCGTAATGTTCACCGCGGCATGCTGTACGTTTTCTGGCAAATCATTTAGTTTTTATATTTAGAAGCATGAGACGGCACCAAAAAAGGACCCGTTTGAAACACGCGATCCCGTCTCGGTAGTTTGAAACGCATGATCTCGTCACGCGCATTAAAGACACTCGCTCATATGCGGCGCATGCGACCGCGGGTAAGTCTCACATTAATTCTTCCAACATTATCTGGTGGCCTTGAAGTCTTCCCCAGAAAGCCCAGGGCATTATGGGAGTCACACTGAATGGGAGACCAGTTCATCACAGGGCATATTTGCATTCGGCCAAATAAGACCTAATGAAGTCATACGGTGGAGTGTTCAGCGGAGGAGCTAATCAATATCTCAAACATGATGAGGAATGAAGGCATGCATTTGCACGAGCGTTAAAACTCATACACCACTGATTAACACCTGCCAGGAGATCTCTGGCTTTGTGTTGTCTCGATATTTCCCATCTCGTTCAGCAGCTTCACACCTCAGGCATGACGGGCGACCCTACTGTACGTAGCATTGACCTCCAACTGACGTTTACGTTTCGCTATAGCAATCGCCTCCCTCTGCCCCCTAATTACAAGCATTTGCCCTCTGGTATTCAGTTGGCGGTAAGCGTTGTAAAATGTTTTTAGTTTAAATTAACGGATGGCATTGTTTATACCCGTGCTGCTCTCACTCACAGGAAAAAAAGCTTGCTGAATTCTTTGCCGGGGGCGGGGGACTCATGCAGTGGGTTTGACTAAAACCACCTCGTGACCAACATACTACAGGAACAAAAATAGTTTTCATCCTGATTCCTTCAAACAACGTTAATAAGGTGGATGACTTATGGGGGAAAATAGCTTTAAATCCAACAGAGGGGTATGATGAGGTGAGTTTATTTTTATAGGTCCCCGCCCCCCCCCCCTCAGAGCGACATGTAAAACGTGACAGTTTTTCTGTTAGCAGGCAGGACGCCCCGCATTGCCGCTCCCTGAAAGTTCACAGGAAGGCTCCCTATCGGAAAGTCACTCTAAGCTGGGACTTTAAGCGGCACAGAATTTCAGCTGCTGTCTCTGCTCGTCCCTCCTAATCAAAACCAAAAGTGAGGGAGAAACGCTTCACTATTTGGGGTTCAACGAAGCGGGACGCACATCAACGCATGTTTTGATCGTTTACACTGGTCCAAAAAGACCCGATTGTTCTTTTGTTTTTTTTTTGCCAGGAATGAGTATGAAACTGCCTTTTCACTCCAGGAAAATTTGGAATCCGATTCATTTTTAACAGGTGAAGGGGAAAAAAAAACAGGAAACTCACCTGACTCCCTGTTTATTGTCTCTACTACTGTGCAAATTATTCCCGCCAGACTGTTACCTGGCCGGAGTGTATACTGGGGCGGGGCCACAGAGGCACCCGCCCCAGCTGACAGCTGATTGGCGGTCTCCCCTGTTACTCACCTCTTCCAAATATATTATTGGTTAATGATAAGGTTGGCCCCTCTGAATGAATTATCAGAACAATCTGACACAAAGGCCTGTGGCTAAAGGCCGCATCCAGACACTAATTACACCTGGCTACGGCCACTGTCTCCAGGGACAGTTGATACTGGCATCTCTGCTCTGGAGCGGATGAAACGGAGGTATTTTTCATAGGCAGGGAGCAGGCGACACACGCTGGGGGCGGAGTGCAGGTGCTGTAAACACGAGTGATCCGTTAGCATCACAGCGCAAAGGCAGACGGGGCGGGGGGTGACAGGCGGCAGCACAGACGTGCTGACAGCGGGCTTTCCGTACCTCGTTCACAAACACCCAGTGGCTGTCCTTCGAGGCCAGATTCGTTTCCACAGCCTGTGAAGACAGAAGAAAAAAATACGGACAAATTAAAAGATGTATAAGGACAGCCTGCAGTCCTGTCACACACAGAGGTATGCGCACATGCCCCCTGGGACCCTTATCCAAATGTGGGATTCTGGGTAAATCGTCACTCAGCATTTGACCCTCGCCTCATTGTGGAATGTGACAAGGGGTCGTCTTCTCCTCCACGGGAGGAGTGGTACCCGTCTCTTCTCATATGGCAGACTGAGCACGTTATAAAACGTCGTGGAGATGCCCTTAAAGCACACTCTTCACCCACGCCTGCGAATAACGACCTTTTAATGGTGATCGATTTCTTCAGCCGCGGGAGCAGAATTCCGGCACGGCTTAAGCTGACAGATGCTTCTTTTTTTTTTTTTGGGTGGGGCTCGAAATGGCTTGTTTTTCTTTAGAAAGTCAAACAAAATGAACAGATGTGCCTCGTCGGGAAAAGATGTGAATGAATGGTGACGAGGGGTCGAAAGAAGAGAGATCGGCAAGGAGGGAAACCTGAAACAGCTGCCAAACCGGTGACCCGGTCCAATTTACCACAGCAAAGCATTAGTGCTTGACACCGAGACCCGGGTCTGGTCGAGCTGCCAGATGTTCCTGAACCCCAGCAGTTGTTGACAAGGGTGTTTATTATGTGTACAAGTACCTGCGTGTTGGTAAGATAACACCATTTACCATTCCTTACACCAGTGCTACTGTTCCTTATACTATTATTATTATTCTTGCCATTATTTGTATTTAGCTTCATGCCAAGTTATTTATTCCTGGAGGGAACTGCACAGCTGTGTACCTTGACAGCTTTTTTTGTTCCGGAAGATACATCCCCACCTCCGCTGCCCTGGAACCTTCCGACTAGCTACCTGCTGTCGCTTGGCTTGGTGGTAGACGCTGGCCATCCCCTCCCCTCCCTCCCACCTGTCGCTCTGTCGCAGATGGAGTGTGGGTTGCCGCTGCTCCATAACACTCCATGTCTGGTGTCGCCTGTGTGAGGTACTGCTCTGTGGCACCTGAGCATGAGGCGGTGTTCGAGCTGAAGGGTCGAGGGTATGAAAGCCGGGGGTACATGTTAGATGGGGTGGGAACAGACGTGACGGCTTCCCAGAAATTGGCTGTCCAGCCTGGCTTCTCTCATACCGACAAACATCCCAGTTAACTCCATTCTGGGAAAGGCAGCTCGCTCCAGACTCCACATCACCGAGTAACGTCTGATGGCATCTATTACCCTCCCCCGGGGTGCCTGCGAAAGAGTCACTTTCTGTCCGTCCTTAAGGTTCTGTCTCTCTGTCTCGCCCTTGGCCAAAGGCAATGTGGGTAAGCAAGTCATTCAGAGTACTGACAGAGAGTGCTCGGTCTGTCAATGTCAGACAGTGAAAGGGTCACCTGGTGGAAACTGGAGCTCCTGAAGGTGCTTGCTTCAAATCATCATGACGTGAGAAACAAGGCAGTGTCAGCAATGACGAGCGTTTGTGACAGTACAGAGCGAAGCACACAGGCAATGACGGGATGCTCCGGGTGCTGGGCAGGGGAGCCACCCTGAACGGGACGCCAGTCACATAAATCTCTCTCTGTGCTCTATTCAGAGACACAGATTCTCCCAACTGCATATTTTTCTGATAGTGCAAGGGAACCAGTGAATCCCCTGACAGACACGGGAATAGCACACTAATGCTACATAAACATTTTCAAATCCCCAATCCAGGAAATGTGATTGTACAGTGCTAACCACTTGGCCACAGTTCTGTAACACAACCATCATGCTAAGCTAATTATTAACCCATACATCCAAAAAAGTGTCTCAAAACAACTGGACAGAGTTAAAGGAAATACAGTTTCATTAAGGAGGTCCTGAGTGTGAGGCACTGTCTCAGGTCAAAGGGCATATGCCCGAACTGCAAACACCCATGGAGCCAGCTCTTCCGTATGTCAATCTGTTCCCTGTTGGATGGGGAGTATCTGAGTACTCAAGTGCTGACAGGACTGAGAAGGCCATTGGCTAAGCTGAGGGGGCAAACAAGTATCCAAGTCTCAAGGGTATCACTAAGGATGGGGTCAAGGAACCAAACAAGGGCAGGTGCTTGTCAAACAGGATCCAAGACAGGAACCAAAAGTCAGAACCAGGACAAATCAGAAAGCTCAAATTACAGCGCTAATCCAGACAGCCAAGAGATCGGAAAGAGATTTTTAAAACGCTAGAACATGAGATCACAATGCCAGGACTGAGTATGAAAATAGCACCACAAGATGAACAACAAGGAAACACTGAGGGGAATGAGTTCCAATGCACTCTGTGCAGGTGTGGGTGATTATACATGAGCGACAACTAGTGGTGGGCGTGGCCACGAGGGAACAACCAACCTGCAGCAAGTTACACAGCAACTGGATTCGGGACAGGATGTGAAACCGTGTGGTGGTCTGTGACGGCCATTGATTGGTGAAGTATAAGGCCTTGGAAGAGGCCAAGGAGCCTCAAAAACAGCACACAGATAAACAGTTCGCAAACACCCGCAAAAGTTCAGAAAAGAAACGCAGCAAGTGATATTTAATTTAAGGAAACGGCAGGAGAGTGGAGCTTAAAAATCGAACTCTGCCAACTGCCTTACTTTAGTATTATAAAGACACATCGGTCTTACATTCATATTAGTGTGGCCATTAGTCTTATAATCAGTTTTCCCAAGAAACGCCAGCTGGGTATCATTAGCTGTAAAATTTGGAACTGAACTAGAAAAACGGATTCGAAAAACAACATATCAGTCACGTTGGTCGGATGATCCGAACGGCGTCTCGCTAGTCCTGAAACGCAGGGTGTTGGGTAGTGGCCGACTCTGCCCGGAAACGTCTCGTTGAGGCCGGGCCAATCAAGCGATGCCGGGCAGACAGGAGGAGGGGCCTGTGTGGAGCCGGCAGCCATGAAGTGGCGCCTGGGGGCCGCCAAACACAATGAGGGGGGGCAAAAAAGCGGGACCTGTCTAGACAGTGGGGCAGGGTGGGGGGACATCCAGTATCTGCCCCCCCCCATCCTGTTAGTCATTTATATCCTCTTAATGAAGGGCTAATGCTCATTGCTGCCTTGAAGGGCAACAACAGAATCCCCTTGTTGGGCTTATTTGTCCATTTCCGTGTTTCTAAGTGTGACTGTGATTTACGAAGCAGTAACACTTAATGTGTCAGCAGATGGACATGCTACCTGAAGGACACATCCCATTCTAACCATATGACAGATAATCTCTTGCATTTGTGGGCTTTCACCCGCCATCACAGACACATGACACATAACATATACTTTTAACGCCACATCACAGATAGAGGGCCGCAGGCCAAGATAAGGATTACATACGTATCTCGTTAACCAATTAGATTAGGAGGGTGAACAGGCATTATGCACAGGATGCGTCTGAAAGACTGTCAAGAATTAGCTACCAAGCGACTTTGACAAAAGGCACTGAAGGATTATCAAATATAATTACATGTTGCAGCACAGCTCCTCTGCGGCATGGCAAACCTCACGCAGTGCAGTGACAACATTAGCGAGAGCGGGAAAACGCCCCCACGCTCATACGTTCAGAAAAATACCGCCTGAACTGCTCAGTGTGATGTGTACATTTCGGGGAGCAGATTAAAACAGCGGCAACAACAAAAAATAAATAAATCAATGATATAAGCAGACAAAGGCCAGCTATAGCCTACAGATGTGTGTGATTTTAAGCTGATTTCACTAAGGCTGCAGGTACCTGGGAATTAAGAAATCAGCTGATTCAAGTTACAGGAGAGAATCTGCTCTTGTGCCTTTATGATCGGGTGACTAAACACCTGACGTTCCAAAATTCCAAGGCAGGGAGATATTTTTGGGTATTCCGCAGCCCTCCTCCGGAAGGCCGGGCACCTCCGGAGGAAATCCCTGATATTCCAGGAATAGAGGCAGATTGCAGACCTCTCTTTGTTTTGAACTTTCCTGTGCAAAAATGGCAGCATGTAAAAAAAATTCACTCTATATACATTAACATATATTTATGCATTATTTTCTGGCAGATTAAAATGCAGCATTTCTTATGCTCGGTAATTAATATATGCAAACAGATGTTCATAGCCATCATTCACAAATATTGTGTTTGAAACAATCAATCCCCCTTTTACAGTATGTAATTTAATGATGGAGTCTTCGCAAAAATACATTTATCTGTAATTTAAATGTATATTTTTCCTTCCCACTTAAGGATGGCAAGTTCTGATTTTGGTTTGAATTGTTACAGTTCAGTGGCATTACCAAAATGGTGGGCACCAGTGTTTGAACTGTGTCAGTGGTCTTGAGGGGGTTTTCTGGTGGGCAGTTGGGCCCCATGGTGGGGGGGGGGGGGGGGGGCGATCCGTTTGGTGGGCACAGCAGTATCACCCACACCTGTATGCCAAATATACACAATGCAAGCCCTAGTAGCACAATATTCTCAAATTATTTTGAATTTGAGTCACAATATTTCTACAAAAGGTTATGACCAAAATATGACGATTTAATTCTCAAAACCCATTAGCCTATTATTTTATCTCTATCAATGCCCTAAATTCCATCGTAGACCTAAAAATAGAAACAAATTACGTTTATAATTCAGCCTCAAACTCAGACTGAAATGCTAATATTAATAAGAGAAAATGATGCCTGGCTCTCTTTACACGCTTAAATTTTAACTGGTCGCCCTCAAATTATCCAAATACCATGCAAATATTTTTGTTTGACCTGTAACAGCGGGCCCATCTGACAGCGTATCGCTGGTGTGCGTACTGCACCACGAACAAGAATCCGAGGCAGATGATCCATTTGGTTTGTCTACTGATAGCCACGCCACTGTTACGATCCGCTGCCGAAATCGGCCTCGCTGTTTCACATTTGGGGGAGGTATTCTTTCTGAGCAGGATGTAAAGAGACAGCGATCTGGACACATTATATAGCCTGCAAATTTCCAGCTGAATGACACTCTTTGCCAGATCTCTCTTAAAAGGCATCTATCAGATCCATTTAGCGAGCATATTACAGGCATACAAAGCTTGCATTATGCACCAGACAGACGGCACTTCAGTTCCGTACATTTCATCCACTCAGACCACTGGTATAGTCTTCCAGCGCTCTGCTGCCTCTTGCAAAGTTAACTGTCGTGTAACTATGGAAACTGTGATTTAAACATCAGCCCTGTGATGCAGCTGGAAACTTCATATGATATTTTGCCTATAAACTTCACTTTAAGGGAATATTCAGTACACAGTGAATATGGATGAAGGATGAATACTTGAGGACTTTGATAAAGAAATCTGCAACTGTCCGCTACATTGTATCACTGAGAGGATGCTAATTTATGCTAATGAACTGAGACAGGAACCTAAAAATATTCTGTGGCTGAAAACTTCAGTTAAAATACTTGCCTTCTGCTCATTGATGTTTTAGAGGACAGAATCACTGAACTTAAATCTGAGGAGCTGGAAGGGTACATGTAGGGCTCACTGTTTCAAAGTCCGTTCATTTACTTTTGTCTCCATGCATATGCGGTGTATAATTTGGACATAATTTCCTTAGTCTCAGAAGACATGCAAAACCACAGGGAGGACTGGGATTACAGCTACACAAAGAGAAATGTCAGTTAACAAACAGGAAAGCAGCAAGCCTTCCTGAGGAAATTCAAATGTCAGGAGAGCGCTCTGTTCATGCCCTCCTCCCATGCTTATGTAGGTAGGGGAGGGACGTGTGAAGTGTGATGGCATTTCTGGGCATGCGGGAGGCATATCCGGGGAGGGGGGGGGGGGGTCCAGATCTGTGGTGTGTTTCCCTTTAAGGCTACATTTAGAAGATGCACAGAATGTGAAGCAGGCTCCCCCGGTGGGTGGGCTCCGGAGACAGACCTTGGCAGGGGGGGCCGTACCCTTCAGAGGTGGCAGCAGTGCCATGGTGGGTGGTGCCAGAGCAGCTGGAGCCAAGGTGGGTGATGTCACAGTGGGTGGTGCCAAAGCGGGAGGTGCCACAGTGGGTGGTGCGACAGTGGGCAGTGCCAAAGCGGGTGGTGCCAAAGTGGGTGGTGCCAAAGTGAGATGTGCCACAGTGGGCGGTGCCAAAGCGGGTGGTGCCACAGTGGGCGGTGCCAAAGCGGGTGGTGCCAAAGCAGGTGGTGCCACAGTGGGTGTTGCCACAGTGGGTGGTGCCAAAGCAGCTCGAGCCAAGGTGGGTGGTGCCACAGTGGAAAGCAGGTGGTGCCAACACAGCTGCTGCCACAATGGGCGGTGCCAGTGCGGGTAGTGCCAAGGCAGGCGGTGTCACATCTGGGGATGCCAAGGCAGGTGGTGCCCAGGGCTCTCAGATCCGGTGATTTATACCCTGCCCGTTACCACCAGCCATGCAGCTGCCAGTAGCCCCTGAGGACTGCTGGTCGCGGTAGAGGGGACCTGAGGGACGGGCACCTCTCTCCACCCGACGCCTCCCTGCTGATACTCACCAGCTTTGTTTTTTTTTTTTTCTTCTTCAGTAAATATGAATCATTCCCATCCAGTTGTGGCACAGGGCACAAATCATGGTGTAATTATCCTCACTTAGCCCAAAGCATTATGAATTTAGTTATGAATCTTCATACTTATTAAATCATTACTGTTTAACACCAGACTCTGCAGTAATGTGCTGTGTTAAACTGGAAGCTGCCTGCTGTCCAGTTTCATAACCTTACTGAGTACAAGTGTAGTCAGATACTTGGGCATGTGGACATTCACACACACACACACACACACACACACACACATAGGTTGGTGTATCTATATACATGTAAATGGGTACCATCCATTCATTTCTATGGGAAAAACCCTAATCCCAATCACGACACCCTTAACCCCTCCTCAGCCTTCCTCAGACTTCTGGCATTTGTAGTTCTTTGATTGCATTCACAGATCTTTGTGGGGACCTGAAAAATGATCCCCGAAACATCAAAATAATAACAGGTTTTTATTACATTATGATGGACATTTGGTCCCCACAATGTAATACAAATATAACACACACACACAAGTGTTTGGAGACAGGATGCATATCTGTGATTGGTTAATGACAGGAATATTAGTATATCCTGGACCGGTAACATATAAAATGATATGAAACAGGACACGAATCCGCCCGTAGCTCCTGCCTTAATTATAAACTCACAGTTTAAATTTAAAATAAGTATCTTAAGATACAAAAAGTTGGGGATCATTGGTCACTGATGTCTTTACTAAATGCTACTTCGCCTGAGTGCGTATCACTTAGCAAGTTAGAAGTGCTTTCAGTCAAATATCATTAACAAGATCGAATTAGGACAGAATCAGCAAAAATTAATGAGACGTGTCATTTAAAAATCATTTTTCCCCCTAATTCCATTATTTCTGCTTGTGCTTAGCTGAAAGGATAATTGAAAATCATAAGGGATGGGGCCAGTTCTTTAGTGCGACCTGCTCAATCTCTGGAGTTATATGGATGCTTGGGGGGTGGGGGGTGATCTCTTCCATGTGTTAGAAGGCCTGATGCCAGGGGCCATAATTTATATGGGTGGGGGGGGTCAACCTTATCATTTTCCTATGATGTGTTTTCAATTGGTGGGATGGTACACCCCCAGGGGCCAATTAGCTTCCAGCCTCCATGGCCCCGCCCCTGTCTACTGTACACTCCAGCCCAGTGTCTTTAACTTAATGGGCGTGTCTCTGTCCTGTACAACGGCAGGTAAACATTAAAGGCACCCGCAGTCCTAAAAAAAAAAAAGCATGCGTTTGTTACGAGGCTGCGTGGTGCCTGCGGGAAAAATGGGTGGCGGTGCATTGTGGGCTCTGAATGCGACGAGAGCTCCTCAAGTCTTAATCTGAACAGTGGTATTATGAGGATATCATCCGGGTTTTATTGGGTCGTTCAGTCCATGGTGTGTCAAATGCAGATGTTTTCAGTCAAGTCGGTGGAGTGCTGAGCGGGGGGGGGGGCTGGCAATCCATTGGGTGCCCACTCGCAGTCACGCAGGGGTCTGATTGTAGCTGGATCCTTCCTTAGCCCACTAAAACATCTGTTCATCACGCTGGACAGATGACTTTCGCTGTCTGACATTTGACTCTATTGACGATGCATCAGGTACGCAGAAAAAGCTTGTGCCTGTCTGCGCCGCAGCCGGGGGGAGGGGTAGCTGTTCCGAAACAAATCCGGCTGATTGTAGAAACAGCCGTCCCACCCGGCAGTAAAAGTCAGACAGGTCGCACCACCACCCCGCTTCGGCGTGTGAGTAAATGCAGCGCGAAAACATGCGACGCTTCGCCGGGCATCCCTGCCCCGCACTCTCCTGTGTTCCCGTGGCCCCAGGCGGGCCCCATAATGGAGCCCTCACCCATAAAGGTGGCCGATTTACATCACAGAAGAAAATGACACTTTCGAAAGCCTTTGGAAAATGGGAGGTAATTGATATTGCCGTGACGATGACACGCTGAATGTTGCGCTCTCGGGGTGATTAATGCAGAGCCTCGATATTAATGCCGACCAGACAAACCACCTGCTTTACATTTTTATGCCAGAGTTGGGCACATTAAAACAAGTTTTAAAGTCTAGTCATATCTAAATGTTGACAGGTAATTTATAGCAATTTACTGCTATTGCAAGAAATGTGGGTATCCGCCGATATACCTCTATAATGGGTATCTTTACACTCTGCTGCAGTAATGAGAAGTGCATCGGTCCCAAGGCACCCTTGGAACCACCTTTCACCCACAAGGTCACATAACGACTTTCCATGGCCTTGCTGGAATTCGCCATCTTGCCAGGACGCCCTGACACACAGTTCGGTACAGTACAGAGTGGTTTGCAGTCAAATGCAGCTGAAAACGGAACAGAGCTGACTGGCTTTGCATAAAGGACGCCCACAGTGCTCTCTACTTATTCTTCCCTGAAGTTTCTGAAAGCTGCCCCTCAAATCTGCTCCCTTGGTACAAGCACCTTGCAACAAGAAGTCGACCAGGTACCCAGACATGTTCAGGGGGCCTCCGGCAGCCGGCGCAGTCAACGCGGTATATAATCCTGTACTTGCGCTCTCTTCGCTGTAAACAGTTTGATGATAATTATTCTACTGGTCTTAAGCTGAAGCTTATGGCGGTACTGCAGGTAATTAGCATACCGCTTGACGTAATTATGTTGCATAGCGCCTTCGTTTACAGCGAGAGAGTCTCTACAGAGGAAGGATATAAAAGACCCCAGGGAATCACAGTTTCTGAGGACAAACATTGAGGTGTGGCATGGGTGCCGGGAAATGCCGACTGTGAAGGTTCAGCTGAACTTTCATGACTGGAGTCTGTCCCACAAATGTTTCTGGAAGAATTCGAGTAAATCAGTAAACCACAATACAAAGCCCCTGTCCCCAGATCAGTGAGCGGCGGTTTTATATGATGGCATGGGTGCCTTGTCAAGCTAAGCACATGAATGTCTATTTACTGGAACTCTGATTAGTCTGTATCTTTTAGTTTGTTTCATTCAGCTCTCCTGGGCCAACCGCTTACAGTCTTCCTCTTCACTATGGCTGTTCATGTACAAACACGGTTACGGCGAAACCACATCACTCACTCGTGTGGCTTCAACGATTTTCCTGCAAAACTGAAGGCTGCCTTGATTACATATCAAATAGATAACAATGTTGTATTTTCCCAGATATTCATAACTTTTAACACCTCAACAGAGATACGATACTCAAACCGACAGCTCTCAGCCTGCTGCCACGAGATGAGTATTTACTTTGATTAAAAAGTTGAGAAACAAAAAAGCCAAAGTTTTTTTAAATACATATCCGCTGTTTATTTATTTGCAAATGCATCACACCATGCTAAATATCCATTGTTTCTCAGATGGCTGTAGGTGTCCGAGAGAAGGTAATGTTCTGCACAAACATGCAAAATGAATATGCATGAGGTGTCTAATGTCAGACAGTCATTGGCCCCTGAAATGAGCAGATAATTGTAGTTTCATCTATAATATTCCATTATGGATCCTCAGATAGGTGCAGCAGCTCATTTTAAGAAGGAATATTAATTTCCCTGGACATGGTCTAAACTTTAATTCCACATTCTTTAGTCTCCACCATCTGTTGATAAATTAAAGATTAATATGATGTTATATAAACACAAAGGTCAAACCTCCATGCTAGAATTAATCACCCAGCGTCATGTACCACCATGTACAAAGGCTTCCTTTTAACTAAAGATTCTTTCCTAATGCATTTTAAAAAAGGTGACATCGTATGACTAATAGCAGCTATGCAGTGGTGTGTGGAGGGTCACAATTTTCACTTTCTTTGCATATAAATGACCGACAGAGTCAGGTAAACAGTGTGTATGGTGAGTTTTTCCCCCCCCCTCGCATTACGGCATTTGTATAAATTCTGTGTACTCAGATGCCTGGTTTGAGGGTCGAGTATCTGTCCAAAAACGACGCCCAGAAAAACAGATGTAAACAATGTTATTATTACATAAATCAGTCACATATAGCAAAAAGAAAAAGAAAAAAAAAATAATATAAATATATATATATATATATATATATATATATATATATATATATATATATATATTATATATATATTGCCAGGATTTCTCATTCATGTGTTTTTTTAAACATATACATACCCAGTATTCATCATCAGATAGGAAATGTACAGCTCTGTATAAATATATGAAGCCAGTCAGCAGACACTACATTGTGAGATTTATATTAAAATGATTTCCTTGCATTTTTCGGTTTCGGTTCCCACCGTCCTGATGCAGGGAAAAGGTTAATAGTGAGCTAGATGATGAAAAAACACTCAAACGGAAAATTGGCTGCATATGACACTGGAAACAAAATAGTAAACGTGAGAAAAATATATAATATGAGATTTCCCTTTTTTTTTAACCTGTCCCTTTTCAAGAAATGTAACCTTGATATATAATGTTCTGCGGATATACAGCGCATTTCACTGCAGGTATAGCGCAGTATGGTGAAAGAATAATTGGTGATGACTTCATACGTGACAAAAGACTGCTTTTCAAATTAAACTGCGAACAGCTACACACAGCAAGTACTCAGGTATTGTGATGTTAAAGTACGATCGGGTAGATGTTAAACACGTCACCCGCCACTGCAGATCCGTAAAGAAAGGCCGTCAGTCCCTGTGAGGGAACGCAGGCCTGCTGCAGGTGCGTGGCAATAAATCTGAAATAAATCTTATTCACCTGTGCTTTTGCACACGCCCCCTTATTCACCTCTGCTTTTGCACACGCCCCCTTATTCACCTCTGCTTTTTTGCACACGCCCTCTTATTCACCTCTGCTTTTGCACATGCCCCCTTATTCACCTCTGCTTTTTGCACATCTTACTTTTTGCACACGCCCCCTTGTTCGCCTCTGCTTTTTGCACACGCCCCCTTGTTTGCCTCTGCTTTTTGCACACGCCCCCTTGTTCGCCTCTGCTTTTTGCACACGCCCCCTTGTTCGCCTCGGCTTTTTGCACACGCCCCCTTGTTCGCCTCGGCTTTTTGCACACACCCCCTTGTTCGCCTCTGCTTTTTGCACACGCCCCCTTGTTCGCCTCTGCTTTTTGCACATACCCATATTCTCCACATCTGATTATCTCATCTTTATTTATATGCCTACATGTTTGCTTATTATTGGCATCTTTCTATTTATGGTGTCATTTCTGATTCTATTTATTGTCTCCTCTCTTGATTGTATGATTACTGTATAACTCACGCCGCCACCTGCACCAGAATGAATTCCTCATACTTTCCATACTTGGTGAATAAGAGGATTCTGAATCTGATATCAGTGCAGTACTGATGAGGAGACTGTACTCTGCACGACATCGCCAATGGAGCGGTGGGGGGTGTGGTGGTGGTGGGGGGGCAGGGGGGTGATGCAGATACTGCTGAAAAGTTCCGCTCAGTTCTTAGACTCGTGTCAGCTGACTAAGGGTGTGACCTCCTGCAATGCTGAGTATCATAAAGGGGGTGTTAGCGCAAACTACCCCCGTGTTCTACTCCTCTAGCTTGGATTTTCTCATTCATTGCTCCATCTTCCTGGAATATTCCCTAAGTTTCAGCAGCCCTTTCCTGCTAATGCCGCGTCTGACTGTCCCAGGATTCCCCTGGACACTTCCTTGCTGTCCAGACGAGCCCTTCCGCCATTCAGCCAATAGCGGGCGGCTGTCCGGTCACCGTTTCCCTACCATCTCATATTTCCGCTGTTGTTGTCGACACAAGGACTGGCATGATAGGCACAGCGCGAAAGATGAAAACCATGAGCTAGGAGACGAGTGCACCTAGCGATGGGGGCCATGAGCAAGACCTGGGAGCAGACAGGTTGATTGAATGCCGGCGACACGTATTAAAGCTACGATTGGAGCGGAGAGGCTGAATGCGACTCTCAGGACGACGGGGAGACGGCAAGTGACCTCAATTACAGTATGCAGATGGGTGGCTTGCCATTGCCATGACGACAAGGGAAGATCCACCTGTCGCAATAAGCTGGGGGTGGGGGGGGGGGGTTGTGAGACCTTCTGATACCCAACTCCACATCAGTATCCATAGAACACTGCTGCAAGCTCAGTTCCCAGCATAAAATAACCATCTTCAGCCTGAGACAATCCGCCAGATTCTTCTTATGAGCTTGAAGACGTTGTTGGATACAGAGGGAGTTTAACCGGATCTGCTTTGGTAAAAACACATTGATATAAATAAATGAAGTATAACTAATGTTTGCAAAGAAGATTTTCAAAGACGTAGTCAGTTATCTAGCATCTAAGCAAAATAGAAAAACTGGGATTAACATTTTGAGTTAGTGTATATGAAACAAACAGCCCAGGTCTTTGGTTATTACGACCCACAGTGTATTAATAATTAATATGAGCCAATTGTAAAATAAAATCAGTTCAATGCTGGCCTATGAATTCACCCCATGAAATATTTATACCAGTGACTATGCATTAGTCTTATTTTGGCCAAGTTGACTCAAATGAATAATTACATTTATGATACTGTGATTTTAAAACATATGCATTGCCATTTAGCATCCATGCTTTAAATATGCATTAAATATTCTGGTACAGATCCTACATCAGCTAACATTCACGGATCGGGTACAGATCCTACATCAGCTAACATTCACGGTTCGGGTACAGATCCTACATCAACCAACATACGGGGTTCGGGTACAGATCCTACATCAGCTAACATTCACGGATTGGGTACAGATCCTACATCCGCTAACATTCGGGGTTCGGGTACAGATCCTACATCAGCTAACATTCACAGTTTGGGTACAGATCCTACATCAGCTAACATTCACGGTTCGGGTACAGATCCTACATCAGCTAATATTCCCGGTTCGGGTACAGATCCTACATCAGCTAACATTCACAGTTTGGGTACAGATCCTACATCAGCTAACATTCACAATTTGGGTACAGATCTTACATCAGCTAACATTCGGGGTTCGGGTACAGATCCTACAGCATGCAGTGATGGACTGATCCATATTTTATCAGTTCCGATACACTTCTGATACTCAACTGCCGATACCGATACCGATTCTGAGACAAGAGCTCTTTTTACTTTAATATTGTCATTAGAAGTGCACTGATCCCACTTTTCTCAGTACCGATAAGATCCCAATAGCTGAACAGAGGCTAATGCGAGCACCTGATATCAGAGCTCGTTTTTAAACCTAGTAAATACAAATGAAAACAATGTATTCCAAAAAAATCTTTAATTAGGCTACTAGAAACATACTGCTGTTCCACCTCATTTGTACATCTTGTTTTAAGCGTTTTTGAGGCATTTGCAGTGTAATTTGAATATCTTCCAAGCGAGGAGTGGCGAATGCTTAAAATGCCCCACAATTTCTCTCCCACTGGCAACAGCCTCACTTACACTTCGTTACGATAGAAGCCCCTCATGTATCACAAACTGTAGCGCAAAACAGCCCAAGCTAGTGACTCCCAAATCATCCACTGCTCTCTTCATATTACTTGCATTGTCTAGCACAAATTGCTGTACTACTAGACTAGTACTAGACCGCAAGTAGTAGCAGTACTATGTGTTGCTACAAGCATTAAATACTTCCAAATTGCAGATACGTTTGTTAGCTTGTTTTGGAAGCATGCAAGTCACATTTCGTTACCCTCTTATCTGATGTTCTTACGCTCCCCCTACTGTGAAGGGTATGCGCATGATGTCACAGCAGGGGGAAATCACTGTGCTTACACCCACTGAGTGGCAAAAAGACTGTCAGCGTTAGCGTTCAGCCTGAATGCCGCAAAAAAAACACATCTAAAATGGGAAAGATCTGTCATGCGATTCATTGTGCAAATCGATTTAACAAGAAATTGCCGCTATGTTTTTACAGACTGCCAAAACCTAAATAAGTATCGGACATTGATCGGCCACTTATTGATCGGATCACCATACCTGATCTGTTTAATAGATATATTTAATAGATCAGTGCCGATACTAATCCGAAAATCGCTCCAGTGCACCACAAACATCAGGTAACTTTCAGGTTCCCAGCAGTTTTGTTCATTGTTCAAGAACCAATTCTTTCTTTCATACCTTCAAAAAAAAAGAAAAAAAAAAACGAATGAATAAACCAAATCTTTTTTTGGTTACTTGTTTGTTTACTTGCTTTGTCTGGTTTTGTGGCAATGGCCTGTCTTGCTAATTGCATTAGAGTTTCTTTCCGTTGATGAGTGGATTAATAAAGGCTGGTGAAAGTCAAGTCAAATCTCTCTCTCTCTCTCTCTCTATTCCCCTGTTTTGTCTTCTTCTGTATAAATGATGTGGTGATGCATTACAATACACTCAAGTAAACATTTGTGCTACTTTACAATAAAATGACTTGACCTACTGCAGAGCTGAGACTTGTTTGAATATTGCCCAAGTGAGGCAATGAACCTGTTCAGTCACCCCGAGAATTACTGCAAAATATCCATAACTTCACATTCACCAGTGACCCACAAATGCCTCCAGTCCTCACACAACAGATGAGTTACAGTAAGATGTGATGCGATAGGGTTAGTTAGTGATGGCGAGCAGCAGGACTCTGATGGAAAATGTGGAGTTTGAGTCTCTAGCTGAAAAATTATGATTAATCTGAATAATGGAACAACGGGAGTCAATTTAGGGCTGCATTTCAAGGAAGGGAAATGAAGTTTTACTCCATCCACAAAGAGGCTCTTTTGTTGGATAGTTCCCTCACAGACTCGCTCTCGCTTTGAAAATGGCCGGGTATTTATTAAGTACCTGGTCCTGCACATATAATCAAATGCTAACATTCAATTATTTCACTTTGTGCTTCCTGAGAGCAGCACGACGGGTCTCCTTGTACCTTCAATTTCATGAATACAATTTTTTTTTTTTACCATGGAGGACTTAAAGTGCACACAGATGGACCCTTTAAGAGGAACCCGCCTGGACGCTATCTCACGCATGACTGGGAGGCGAGCCCGATATCTCATCGCCACCACGCGTGGTGCATAAATAACAGCCTGTCAGGGTAATTAGGATATAAAATGTTTTACTCTCCCATATTTTCTGACATAATCAATCACGCTGATAAATGCCGGTGCACCATAGACAAAACAGCTCATCACATTAGGTTATAGCTTAGGCTCGCGCAACCCACCTTGCCCTGCTTTCAGGGAGCCTTCCATTACAGCCCTCCGAAAGGCTATAAGGCTAGAGACACTACAAGTGATTGAAAATAATAGCCCACAGAGTCCGCCATCTCAGGGAAGTGGGCCTGCCGTCTAGCTAAATGCCTGGAGAATGGCCCTGGACTTAGGCTACCATCCGCGGACACAAGAAGTTGCAGGCAGGGCTATTTGCACATCCATACATCCATAAATCCAGTCATTCATCCATCCATCTGTCCGCCCATCCATTCATTCATCCATCCATCCATCCATCTGACCAACTTCTAACTGCTGGGCTCTCATTCATCAGCCATGGGTACAAATGTACTGCATGCACATTTGTATCCATCGAGAGGTATTTATCAATTATTTCCTGCGTGTGGAAACATGTTTACAAACACTCCTCCGCAATACGGAGATAAAGCTATATGTCTCTGCGCAGTTTCAATTTCACAGCATGTTCTCTTATTGTGAGGCTCGACGTGCATGTAACTCCAGCGCGTACCCAGCTGTCCCACGCCTTACACATTCCAGCTATTCAGGAGAAGTGTAAACACACTTCAATCGCTATAAGGTCTACAGGTGCAAGCATGAAGAGGTGTCTTTATCGTCTGTGATGGAGGGAGCGATGAATGGCTCAGCGAGCTAAGTCTCTGTGCACACGCTCAGAAAGTTCAAGCCCCAGTCCTGGCGAAATGGTGCCACGTCCATGGGCCCCTGTGCAAAGCCCTTAACCCCCCAGTTCCAGGAGCACTGCAGGTTGACTGACCCAGCGCTGAGACCCCCAGGCTATAAAAGCAATCCAGTATACCTGTACACTGGAAATGGCCAATAAAGAATTTACCATTATTATCGTTGAATGACCTTAATATATCATCTGTATAGAACTATGACAAGGTATTTGTCTAACACCGAAGTATCTATAAAGAGCGTGCGATTTTAGCAGGAATCGGGGACGATGTTAAAATTTCTACAGGATGGTCTCACAAACACAGATGTACCTGGGGATGCATGAGCAGTCACCACAGAGATTAACCCACCGTGACGACCTGCAAAGTGCCACACTCGCGTTCAGCATAAATAACAGCCTGCTCGTCGACAAAGACCAAATGCCATCCTGTTTGTCCAACTTCCAAGAAACAAAAAGAGAGGAGAAAAAAAAATTCTCAGATTTTCCTGTTTCTGAATATCTGTCTGTTCCCGGCGGTTTTAGCTTCCGCTTTTACTTCTATCAGCGGACAACCAGAGGATTTGCATGAAGTTGCTGTCTCACTAAACGTTCTCTGGCCCTTTCCCGTGGCACATGTTCCAACACGAGGCGCTGGGTGTTCCTCGGGGAGGGCTGGGCGCACGCTCACATGACAGACACAGATTAGCATCGTCTTCAGCATTTAGCCTTAGAGGTAAGTATTTGATGCTAATTTCACCTCAAGGGATGGTTTTTGGTGTCGCTAATCATGTGGAATGTTCTGTGCATTAAAACGCCTTTATAATATTGTTAAACACAATCCACTAGTAAAATAGACTACTAAAGTAAACAGAGTTTCAAGGACAAAAGGTACCAGGCAACTATACATCTCAAAACAAGCCATATTGTTCGTCAAACCTCAAAGCGAAAATATACAAAAAAATCTACCTCAAGATTATATAGCATTATATAGTTTACAGTATGTATAAAAAAGGCCTGACAGCACATTTCAGAGGGATGTGAATGAGGATGAAATGTTAATCAGAGCCCAGCGATGCTGAGAGCACCGGCTGACACACAGGGCCAGCTATTAATCACTCGAGACGCGTGTGCGTACGTGCATGTTTGCGCACATCCGCGCACCTCTCAGTGGCCACGGCCAAGGCTGCCTTTACGGAGCAGCCATTGAAGGGGTCACCCGCGACCCCCCTGGCCAATCAGCGGCATCGGTCCGGTCCCATTTAAATGCGAAATTTCTGTCTCATACAGTGTCGGTGCTACAGTAAATGCGGCCCATGTTTTTCAGCGGTGGGTGAATGCATTTCCTAGGATGCCACCTGGGACAGCGGCACAAGCTGTCAAGTTGGGTGGGGCGTCAAACACCAGCACACAGACAGTCACAAAGCATGTACTTTGTTAGCATCTTTGATTGTTTTGGGGTGCCCCTCCCCTGGGCGCCAATACGAGTCTCTGAACTTCCGAGATGAGTGGCAGGAATGATTTCCTGCGGGGAGAAAGTCGGAGCTGGGTGACAGAGGCGGGTGTCCTCTCCCCACCTCTTTCTCGGCGCTGCAGAATCTGACATTACTTTGTCGTTTTTAAGACGCTGATTTGGAGTTCAGGCTGCCGCAGCGATATCTGCCTGCAAACGAATTAAGGCCCAAAAAAAAGCATGCAATTTACGGCAGCGTCCATTCCCGGCTCCGCGTTGAAGTGCGCTAACATCCCTGAATATGTAATTGCTTCCTCTTTTGAAAAGGGACACTTTCGCAGTAATTATCATGTAAATGACCGTTTCAAGATGTTCTTTTGAAAGGTACACCTAAATCAAATAAACCACTTTATATGCGTCCATCCTGTTTGGTCCCCAGAGCTTTAATAATGCACTGGCCGCCTCACCACAGTTGGTGCCCTGACCCCCCCCGACCCCCTGCAACCAACAGGATACAGAACAGCTTGGCTGGAGGAGGTGAACCTCGCGAGCGAGACGTCCGCCGTAATCTCATTTTGATTACAGATTACAGACCCTGTGAGGAGCAGCCTTGTTTGTCTCTGGGGTGGGGCTTCACATGCAAATTCTTAATTTCCGCAAAAACAAAAAAAATTTTAATTACCCGGGGAGTTTTTTGGCCCCGGCATAATCTTGAGAGGGGGCAAAGGGCAGTCTTGAAATTCTGGGCCCCCCCTGACAAAATGTCATCTTGCGCCCCCCTTGTCCAGTAAAATTCAAGGGCCCCTGTAAAGTGCCAGGCCACTGGAATCTGCCAGGGTATGAACGACACTACAGCAGCCCTGTAACAGCGCAGACGAAATCCGGCAAACTTCCCACCTCACTGGATATTTAAAAATAGGTGGAGAGCCGCCGAATTCTGGCGGCAGTCCTGAGCACTTCCTGTGGAATTGCATGCTATACTTTCTCTGATATTCCTTGCACTGCTACTGTTTATTATTGGTAATTATTTGTTATTATGTTTACTATCTATCTATCTATCTATCTATGTATCTATCTATCTATCTATCTATCTCTATTAAAGCCACATAACTGGATGTTTAGCTGCTGCTTTTATGGAAATCGATTTCCAGCCTTTTATTTACCCTGCTAGATATTTTACTGGTGCAATTCCGGACAAGTAGCGGACCCTGGGGTGCTGAGACAGACTCCTTAATGGACCTCAGGGACCCGTGAAGCTCCGGCCCACATACTCAGCCCCCCAAACGAGCCGTGGCTGACTCAGGATCAGCCATTTGTGTGATTGCCACAGGTCATCTTCACGGTGCGGGAGTCAAAGTCGGAAAATAAGAGTCTCAGGCAGTCTTCTCCCATAATTCAATTCAATTTACTTTCATATAGCGCCTTTTACAACAGTGTCGCCCCGAGGCGCTTTACAAGGCGTGTTGTGATGCATTCCTACGTCATTTGTGCAGAATAAAACAAAAAAAGGGAACATAAAGAATTGAAAGAAAGAAAAGCCTGATGACAGAGGAGAGGAACGAAAATTCCCAAGTAAGGAGAAAAAAGCTGAAAAAATTCTTTGGGGGTCCAAGGTCAGCTGGCTGCCCCCCCTCCCCTCCCAGGCTTGTTAACATTATACAAAAAGAAAGTGTTTCTCACTTGCTAACAGCAAGGTGTAAACTGTGGTCATGGTCAAAGCCAAAGTCCGTCCATGAGTCTGCTCTCCACACAGGCCTGTGTAGGGTGGCGGGCTGAAGGCCTGTGTAGGGTGGCGGGCTGAAGGCCTGTGTAGGGTGGCGGGCTGAAGGCCGCGCCCACGATGTTACAGAACTTCTGAAACATTTACCGTTATTGTTTTTTTGGTTGAAGTCTTTACAAACATCAAATTATGACCTGAATGCCCCCACCCCTTTCTCACACGTAACGGCAAACGACTTCTCGCTGTGGAAAAAATCGCCGACTATATTTTTTTGCGTCCACTTACCAGCAGACGGGGCTGTTTAAGGCTGGGGGCAAAAAAACCCCAAAAACTACTTGTATGAGTGACGGGAAAACATGATTAAAGTCTGTATTTCAAATCACTTACTTCTCCATTAGTATGATTAATGGGGCCCATACAGAGACAAGCCTTGGAAATGATGCAATTACTCCATTTTGAATAGGAGAAGAAAGAGCCTGTTAAAAATGGCATTGGTGGTCCGGGACGCCATCATGCGAGCTCTTGGCTTCTACTTCTTTGGGACATGAGGCTTGGAAACTACCACCAAAATCAGCCCTACAGCTCCTTACCTGACCTCATTGGATTTCCGAGTACCGATGCTGTATAACTGATACATTATATAACTGTGAGGAGGGGTCAGGACCGGTTGTCTAGGGGGGGGAGAATCATGTGACCACAATCAGCATACATCAGGTCAATAAAATGGGACGTTCCGCCTTTTTCCGACTCAGACCACAGTACTGAATCTATCCCAAGGCTGGCAATAAGACACCTGCTTGTTTTAGCCCGGCCTCGCGTCACAGTTTGCTTTCCTGCCACCTCGGCCAAACGGCGCTCTCATACCTCATGTTTGCTGGGAACATTGTGTTGCCTGTCTGCACCCAATCCCCGTTACCCCTAAAAAGAAAGTCCTTCCCATGATTAATCTGCTTATGGGATCCCCCCAGGAAGCAGGGTCAGATGATCAAGATTATGGGTTTGGATTTGCTCCACACGTGGCCCATGGTTAGGCTGGTGTGGTCCGCTGTTCTTTAGCTGAAATCACATTGCAGGTGCATAACCAGTGCTGATTTGATTGGCTTCCTGTTCTTCCCAAAACCTGAGCCAGCTTTGATATATTCAGTTTCTCTTCTTCATAAACCTGGCTCTCTGTTTAAGCTGTCTCTGTCTACATCTGTCTAATACTGGCGATATCCTCAGTCTTTGCCAATTCCCCTAAAATGAAAAGTGGTAATACTTTACATAAAGCACTCATGAATAATGCATTATAGGTACCTCAAAACTGTGTTGTAATGTAGTCATAAGGTATTATCAACATGACTATAATTATTTATAAAAAGTCATAACACATTATAGCCAGGCTATACTGGACATTATAATGCATTATGAATGTATCTATACAGTATATCATAGATCATTCATAGTTATAGCTGTGTCTATAATACTTTATGAATGCATTACTATGCATCATGAAGGTATCTATAATGCATCATGATGACTGCTTTAAGTAAGTGTTACCGGAAAAGTTTACCAATAAGTCTGCTGGTGACCGTCCTCTTGCAGCGTCACACAGCTGTGTCCCACCCTGAGACACAGGCACACACACATTCTCAGAGGCCTGCACAGCTGTTCTTCCTGAGTCGGAAATCCCCCCGATGATCTACGTTGATCTTTGTGCCTCGGGGATATAAAAAGTTTCGGTTTTTAAGTTTTAAGTTTTGAATCCATTCTGTCTTTTTGTTCTGTTCTTCTTAGCATTAGGTAAGAAAATTAAATATTCCTTTAGTCCTTCAGAGTTCAGTGAGACAGTAAGTTATAAAAATTTTGTGTATTTAATAATTCAACGATAATCAAGACCGAATCTCCCCGACCTCAGCATCTTTTCAAATTGTTCTACGCTCTAAAAAATTAATTCAGTAATCATATATTTTTTTTGTAATATGTTTAAATATGCTTAAATAGGAATAAATGTTACAAATGAATTTGCTGAGGAGATGCACGTGTAGGTTCAGTGACAAAAGAATAGAAAAATATACAAGATTATATTCTTATGTCCATCCAGGAAAGAATCTCATAAGCAGAAAAACTTTTTTTTTTTAACCAAACCAGTTTCAAATCTGAATTCTCAAATGAGGCTCGAACAATGTTTGAAGTCTGGCTACCTCAGTCTGAAGGCTTCTCAGCTGTCAGGAACATCTTGCTGTCCTTTGGTTTATAGCCTCATGGGGGAGGAATGGTGCAGTAATGTGTCTGATGCAGGTCAGCCCCCCCCCCCCCCCCCCCCTCCCGATTATGGGCCCCAGTGGAGTCCAGATAGCAGGAGGCGAAATCTCTTCCAACATCGACACAGACTTAGCTACTCATTTTTATTTTTTTTTAAAGGGTGGGAGGGCGTGGCAGAGGCCGAACTTTCTGATTGGAAGGCGTCACACAGTCAATAGCACTGTCCTTCCTCGTCATTGTCTCCTATGCGCTAAACGCTACGCTACATAGTGGCTTCCACGGGAAGTAAATAGAAGTGATCAGTAGAGTGTAAATAAAATCATTAAGTACTAACAGCGAGGTAGCGGCGGTGCGACGCGCCGCGCTCTTGGCCACGGGGACGCTATCGGTCTCTCAAAGGCATGAATCGCACAGCAGGCCCTCAAATGGGAATTCCTAATGGGGTGATTCGTTAAGGCCACTGTACTTTTCATCTTTAATAAATGTATATGATCAGAGTCAGAGCGGAATAATGTATTTTCCTTCTTCTCGGTCTGCGGCGTCTCCTGACTCGCTGTCCGAGAATGGCGGTTAAACAGACGAGGGGCCTGCGGGGTAAACAGGCTGCTCTGATGCTCATCTCCGTCCGCCGTGGAGATCGCTATCAAGTCCATGGATGAAGACAACATAGATAAGTGGCTGGACTCCTCCAGAGAGCACAAAAAGCACCCCCACTGCAGCATGACCGATGGATCTGAAAAATCGCACAGTCCACCAGGCTGACTTATTTCAGCACTCGGCCTATGGGGAGCCACTGCTTGTTGCCTCAGAATGAACTTTCTCATCCTCGCCTGTGTAGCATCCTCCATACTGACTTTCTAAATGGATTTTTTTTATAATGTTTCCACCAGCGCTGATGGCTGCAGCGCACAAACCCCGGCGAACGCCCCAAGGTCAGGGGGACACGGCTGTCGCTTGGCCGGACCTGGATCTGGAACACGACCAAGGCCATAAGAGCGTGGAGACATCACCTGAAGGAGACGGCAATTTACCGGCAGCCATTAAAGCCTCATGCCTTAAGTGGCAGCCGTCGGGCTGAGGCTGGGCGGAGAGAGCAAGTGCAGAATTTCCGGAGATAACGGGAAATAATCTCTGCGATTATTCGCACTGGAATTCCAGGATAAGGCTGTGGCCTCTTGGAAAGAAGCCGGCGAGAACGGATGCAAGAAATACAGGAGGAATATTTCACATTCTTGCGTAATAATAAACACTCGGGGATAATTCGTATCTCGCCGGTAAGTTTTATTATACCGAGTCACATTTATCCAGAACAATGCAGAAATACAGAACAGTTAATCCCTTCACTTTATAAAACAATAAACTATATTAGCATAAAAATACAGGATTCACCTCTCTTATCTCGGTTACGCTCCAGGTTTGAACCATCCCGCAATGGATTGTTTTATATCCATCCGCAGTGTTACAAGAAAGAATAAAGTCATATGAACACACTGAATTTGATATCCGAATTAAATATAGGAAAAAACGAAGGATTCGATTAGCGTTTCAGCTGTCTTCCCTTGCTCTTCCACGTTAATAGCATTTACCAATGATATTCCTAAATACGATTTCTACAGCATCCTCAAGCACAAATTTGCACAAATTTCAGCAAATTAAACATCATCCAATAGCATCGAAGAGGCGGAGCTCTAGACTGAAGCAGGTAGCACATCCATGCGCTAATTTCCCAGTGTTATGTACGGTGCCAGTTCATTGTTTGTCTAATGTGGAACGTCGGTTTGTTAAGCTGTGTTTCATCATGCTAGGTAACAAATATCAGTAGTAGTCTGCCCTCTGTCTCCCCCTTGCTCATGCTACTTAAAAATACTGATCTTTTTTTCACGTTCATTATTACAAAAATCCGTCTTTAGCACTGTAATGTCCGCCCTGGAGGAATGTCAGCTCACTGTGTATGTTGCACACGGCTGGGATGAGAGTAAGGCTTTACTTGACGTGACCTGATTTACATTTTACGGTAAAAACAAAATGCCACCATTGGATAGAGGCAGCTCTAGTTTGGTAGCATTTGGACTTGGGACAGAGTGTTTTGAGGGTGGCAACATCTTGGGGATCGAGGCTTCAGGAATGTGAGGAAAAGCAGACGTCTTGGAAAGCTGAAGCCGGCCTTTATATTCTGCCATGCAAGAGCGCAAGTGGGAAATAAAGGGGAATTGCTTCATTCTTAATTGACTATTTTAATGAAGTAATCTCCTGCATCTCAAGTAGGAAATGTTCATGGCGCCGTATCCGAGTCGAATATCCGCGTTCCGGAGAGCAGACGGGCCAGCCGCGTGGACTTCATTAAACCTCCAGATCTCGACGTCAAAAACTGCTAATGTCACAGCATTTCTTCACGCGCAGCGTGATTTCCCCGTACTCGTGAGCCAGAAGAGCACAGTCGCCCGCCTTTCAAGCACATTAACTTCACTGGAGCAATAAAAGTTTCTGAGAGAATTATAAAAAACGTAATGAGAGCGACAAATCTCGTCCATCGTGGACGCTGCGCGGGGAGCTCTGTAGATGGAGAGGGGCTCATCCCTTAGCGCGACCCAGAGCTGGGACGCAAAGCAGAGACGGCAAACTCGCAACGTCGCATTCAGCTGTTATAGGAGACCCGCCCACTGGACAGCGGCCATGCAAACGGCGGCGCGGCGTAGAAGTGGGTGGCAGGTGACGGATGAGTCCGGGCACGCGTCGCATTTCTGGGAGATAATGGTAGACACTCCAGAGAGGAAAATTACTGGCGTGTCTGTGGATGGCGCCCGGGCGACGGGCTGTGGCCAGCCTCACTGACTCAAACAAAAGGCCCTGATGATAAAGGCTGCATTTTGACTGAATCCAGCAGCAGGGTCACACTAGGGCACTGAAGGAGCCGGGAGGCAATCGGAGAGGATCCGGAATGTCCTGGGGGATACGTCACGCTCATGCCCAAACTGGCTTATCGATGGTGAGACTTTTTTTTTATTCAAAACCCCAAACCCTTTAGCTCAGGCAAAGGGGAACCTTTCATATCTCACCAGAGCCAAGCCAATCCTCAGCAGGTCTCCGGAGCAGAGCTGGCCCGTCCTGGTGCTTGGAAAGGGCCGGGGTCAGCACGGTGCAGGGCCGGAAGGCTCGTTGCCAGGAAGCTGGCAAGGGAAGTTGGCCCCACCAGTCATAAGATCCGTTCACCTCAAATTACTGCGGCAAATGGCATGGCCTCGTTCCATAGCGCCGCCCTTCTGGGTGCATTTGGGAATGAACTGCGAATGCAGGCTGTGCTCTAAGATCACTCCGATTCTGTTTTTTCCATGTGATATTCAGACAGATTAGCTGCGTCTACCGTACTCTTCAGGCATGGTTAAATATCCATCCATCCATCTTCTACTTGCTTATCTTAGTCAATGTCATTGGGGTGGTTGATGGGTAGCAGAATTCATTTTTTCTTCTTTTACCTCAATAGGATAATTCCTAATTCCTAATGATTCATTTACCGGAACTCATATTCCTGATGCCGTCCTGTGAACTGGCTGTGAGTTTTCCATGAGGCCACAAACGATTGCGTTCTTACAGTAAGCAAACAAGAAATGCTGGACCTAGAGACTACTGTACACTAAGCTACATCGACCAATGACAACGACAACTGCGATCACGGCATCACAATGGATTATGGTCCAGAGAGGCCGCCACGCGGCGAAAATATTCTAAAGTAAATAATAAATGTTGACAAAGCCTTTGTAAGTGAACTGTCCACATTTCCACACTGATAAACTGGGCTCTTACCATGAGTTTGTCAACACGAGCCCATTGGGCTTCGATAATGAAAATTCACTGCGCAGAAATGCATTAAAAGTCACTTCATCATTCCGAGTCGAGATCATCTGCAACAGCGAGTCCGTGCCTGGGAGGTATTCCGGCTTCGTGCCTTTTTACGACGCAGCGCTGTAACACCAATGGCAGATGGCGCGTATTATAACAATTAACGGTAAAATTCACAATTAAATGATGCTGCATGAGTCATATATTTTAATAAAAGCTTTGATAACGCGCAAATCAGTATAAAAGCTTATAAAACGTCCGGTAGGGATTAAACCGATAAATTCAGACTCGTACATGAAATCGGAAGCTAACTGATAGCTTGGATTTGAAATCAGACGAAGGGAATGTAAAACCATCATACTCAAGCCCTGCTCACGTAATCCTGCTAAAGTCTTCAAACATCATCCGCAGATCCACAATGGGGGGATTTGTTTTTCCCCACGTGGGATGAAAGGATGAAAAGGAATACTATATATTTTCTGCTTTCCTTCAGAAACATGGCTAACGAGCGCATAGGTCTAGGAGCGCAGGCTGCGATTGGCAGGCAGTCGGGAAAGAGGCACTTATCCAAATTTGGCTTTTAAACCTGCCTTTTGTCTCGGATTCATGTAGCACCTGCAAGCTAAACAGATCTGATGTAGATGGGCTTGTTTCGATGGCGTAGCTACTGATAGCGGTTGCGGCGCTTTCTGGGAATCTCTGTCAATCACGCTAAAAAGGCCAGCGAGCGTCTGTGATGAATTTTCATCCCATCGGATGCAGATTGATGGTTAATGAATCCACGCTGGGTTGTTGGTTCAGGCCCATGCTGTTGTTCCTGTGAAAGTGATCACTAAACCAGTGACAAATTGAGCTGTATCAAATGGCCAGAGCTGTAAGCTTAGGTCAGACATTTTTCATTCAAACTCAGTTACGGGCGATAGAGCAGCGGGTTGGTGTCGGCAGCTGAGAGACGCCGCCGTCTGCACTTGCCTGACCAGCCAGTTACCTTCGCAAGGTGATGGAAATTCTGCAGGGTTCATTTTTGAGATGTACAGGGGCACCTTGGGCGGCTCGGATTAGCAGTGACGCACTCACGATGGAGATGCAGCGTAAACGTACCCCCGGACGTGGGGGGCAGCGGAGGGAGGCGGAGGGAGGGGTTAGTGCATGCAAGGCCACCCCGAAGGGAACAGAAGCGGCCCCTTGTTTTTAAATCACATCAAGCTTTAAAGGGCACATCCAGTGAAGCGGCCGTGCTTGGTACAGTGCCGTGTGTCACATCCCCGGCACGATAAGTGCCAGCTCATCACCATCAACATTTAAATTGCGTCGTACTCTAATGTACCACATCATGGCAGGACGGGGAATCGCTCACAGGGAGGCGAAATGGCACTACAGTGAGGAGCAACTCGAAAGAATTCAGTTACATTAAGACAGAATGACTGCACACATGCTCCCTGCCCCTTCACCCTCCTATAAAAACCCACATGGAATTAACACAGGTACTGAGTTTTTAGCAAGATAGGGTACAGCTCTGCTTTCCAATCCGGTCCTCGTGGACTCTCAGACAGTCCATGTTTTTGCTTCCTCCCAGCTCCCAGTAAGGGATCAACAATGTGGACTGTCTGACAAGGAGCTGGGAGAGAGCAAAAATGTGGACTCAGGGGGGGCTCGCCAAGGACCGGATTGGGAACCACTGCGGTACTGGATCACAGACAGCGGCGTGTTTTCGAGGAGACGGCGGCAATCGAGAGACGCTAACCTCGCGACGTTGCCCAATTAGCGGCTACCGAAGCTCATGCTGAGGAATGGCGTGTCACTGTCGCGTGGAGCAGCTGTCAGTTAACACCCCTTGCTCCCAAAGGAGCTGGGGCCTGACTGATTAAAACCTCACAGTCAGCAACCTTTGGCGCTCGCCTGTAAGTGGGCGACTCAACAAACTGGAGTGCGAGGAGTGAGCCGACGTACTGCGAAGACGTCCTCGGGGTGAGACAGCTCCGCAACCCAGTGGGATGGACTGTGTGAGGTCAACGTCTCTCGACGCCCTTTCCAGGAGCTGGGAAGAGGCAAAAATGTGGACTGTCTATGGGTGCCTGAGGACCGGATTGGGAAACACCTCTGTACAGCATTAGAATGTTCAAGGCGCACTGAGAAGTTTGTCCTACTCATATGACATTACGTATTTTTTTTTTTGCTCGCACTATTCTGGTATTTGCTATTTATTGTTCCTATTTATTGTCATCAATGTTGTTTGAATCTGCAGGGAGGTTTGCAAGCAAGTACTTGTGCTTATATGAATGGCAATAAAGCGTTTGAGAATCATTAGGGTTTGATCAGAGAGGAAACAGGGAAAACAGGCAAAGAATTTGAGCAGAACATTGAGTTTGGGGACAGGTCATGAAATGTGGGAGGAGCCTAATTAGCCACCGTGGCTTCGGTGCTTCACCCCCCCCGCTGAAGGTGCTACGCACAGCTGGCGACGTCCCCGCGCCACATGGTGGCGAGAAGGAGCGCTCGGAGACGACCGCTCGCACGGGACAGCTGGGGGAAGGAGATTAATGCTGATTCGTCAGGGATGTGTTCCGGAAACGTCCTTGCAGTCGCTGGGTGTCGGCACCCTACACCCCCCCGCCCCCCACACGCACACTCCTGCACCCCTCCCCCCCACCTCAAGCACATGCCGATGGAGAGGCTGCAGATGTTTAATCTGTGCCCAGTACCAAGTAGAAAACAGAGTAGACTTCGGTGGATTACCAAAGCGGGAACTCAGATCAACTGAACATGGGCAGCCTTCCATAACACCATTATAGAAACACACTGCAGGTCCTATTGCTGCAATATTACGAAGGTCAACTATCCCACGAATTACAGCGGCCCAGATCCAATCTCAGACTAAAGCGGGCAGGCCCATAACGCAGTTCCGCAATTCCGCGTCTTCCCTCTTTCACAGCCGTTAGATTATACCCGTCCAGTCAGGTTAACGGCCTGCTGTTCCCGCCAAACAGCCGCCAACCTCACCAGCCCGAGCCTCGAATTGAGAAATATTATACAATTACTTTACAGACAGCTTTATTGCGAGGAACTTTTGCGGTCGACGCTGCCAGTTTTACTCATTTATGGAGGCGTCCGTTTTTAGCGAGGGACACAACTCTCCGCGGGGCACCCTGCTGAGACATCGTATTTTGGAGGCAATGTGGATGGACCGTATGGACATCGGCGTCACTGGGGGTCCTGACAGACAGTGATACTGAGGCCCGTTAATGCACATGACCCTAACCCTCCCGCATCAGGAGACTGGTCTTTTCATGTACGCAGGCCCATCGCACATAAACTAAATGGAACAAAATAACATCAACTGCGCCCCCATCTAAACATGCGACAACTTCCCCAGTTTGCCCCTCTGCAAGACAGGGGGCCTGCATTTAGTGTAACATCTCATCCAATGGCATCTTTTTTGGATGCTGATATTGAAGCTCTTCCCTCACACCCAGGTCACATGGTCGTCACTCGTGTCTCGAGGGAAGCCCGCCGAGATCGGAAGGACGGGAACTCAATCCCAGATGGTGCCCAAAGTGTTGACGTGGGGAATCGTGGGATGCGAATGAGTCTTCGTCCCAGTAGGGTAAAGACAGTGCAAAGTCTATCAGTGGGAGCCCTTCCCTAGGGGTGAGTCCCCAGGGCCATCTGAAAGCTGATTGGCCTCCAGAGTGCCCCCTTCCCTGTCAATCCCCATTTCAAAACTTATTATTGGCTATTAAAAAAAAAATCCTGTCCTACCCGGTTCTGGCTACCGACTGCCTGTTTCTGGAATCCTCTGTACAGCTATAGTGTGGCAGTAATGGCGACTAATAGCATCCGGTCGATGTTTACCGATGACGGGCATTGACTTTCTAAGCGCCATTATAAAGAGGTAAGGAGATTACCCTCGCTGCAGGTTCAATGGATCGATTGCACTTCCCTTACGAAATTAAAACAATGCTAATGAACAAATTGATGCAATCACTGAAAAGAAATTAGCAATGTGCAAACAGCACTCTATAAGAGCAAGAAACGTCTTTTTAATGATGCATAACAATAATGGCCAATGGAAACGGATGCTCTCGCTCGCTCACAAGCGTTTGGCTAAATGGAACATTTATCTCAAGTATTAAAACACAGGAGTGGCTGACTCATATGGGTCATTAGGTGTGTCGAAGTTGGTTTGATCACCCAGAGTCATCGCTGGATTAGAAAAAGTGCATTAATGTCCCTGACTGTCATCCCCTTTATTTTGACATTCCCTTTAAATGGTACACTCTCCATTCTAACAATAAACACATGCTTTTTTGAGATTTCAAATATATCCTCAATGACGCAATGTAAGGTAAGTCCACGGCGACAGACAGAACTGACTCAGTTCACCCCAGCTGTGGACTGACACTGGCTCCCTGGTCCGTATCAGAACCACTAACGCTATCAGTGAGCCTCTGATCTTTAAAGCGTCGCACAGAAGCCGAGTCACGATCCGCATCACTGCAGCATCGATTTTATCGCCGGGACCTCGGGGCCGCGGCAGCGTCCATAAATCCGGACTCCATGGGAATCATCTTAATCGCGTTTTTATTGACTTGGCAAGGGGAGGTTCGGGCAGAGCCGGAGCCAGGCCGGTCCGGGATCCGTCAGCTGCCAACAAAGCGTGACTGAGAGCACGCTAGCAACCCACAGCTCACCCGGCCTGTCCTGATCGGGAGCCCCCAACCCCCAATGGGCAAGGCATTAAATCACAAAAGAGACCCCCCCCCACACACACACACACACACACACACACACACACACGGTGCCGGGGAACCTGTCCTGTCATGCGGGTGACAGGATAGAGGTGGCGGCCAGGCACATGTCACCCCCCCCCCCCCCCACATTCCCCTGTTGTCACATGGCACGATTCCCGAAAAGATCCCAGCTTCCCTTCCTGTCTACTGCAGGGTGACAATCCTGGCTGGGGTGGGGGGGGGGGAGGTGGTGGTGGAAAAACCTGCTGATCGCCACCATCGGGGACAAAAACATTTCTGAAATTGACCTGACGGATGAAGGGCTGTGAAGTTTACTTTGAAAGCATAAATCTGCTTGTGGCAGAAGTTTAAGATTCAGATGAGATAATTCTTATCATAAATCTTTAATCTGCGTGTGTGTGTGTGTGTGTTTGTGTTTCTGTATGTGTGTTTGTGTGTGTGTGAGAGAGAAAGAGAGCGAGAGAGAGAGAGACAGACAGAGAGATGAAAAGGGAGTGCCCAGGAGTGTGAGTGCTTGGGTGAACAATCATGGCTAAACTCTGTTCCTGCTATTCTGGAGAAGGCAGACTTGCTCCTGCCCCCCACAAACCCCCAAATCCATCCACAGCCCCAACCATTTACCGTTTCAATTCTCAGAGTGACTCCAATTATTCCATCCCGACTACCATAACCGTAAATGTAATATATCGGGAGGATAAATGTGGGCACTTATTCAAAAGCAAAATCATTTACATGATTATAAGTTTATATGCGCATATCCGGGTATATCGAGAACCGGTCAGACATAGAACCTGACCATGAACAGCACAGCAACGGTTGTGCAGCCCCTCCTATTCATTGAACAGCACCACAGGAGAAAAACCCTGGGGGACATTTTGCAATGACCATCAATGACCTGTAGGGGTCACTGCTGGGTGGAATGATTTTTCAACAGACAAACTCATAAAGGGTGAATAAATGTCACAGCCCATCCACAGGACAGCAACCAAAAAATAAATACGAAACATTAAAAATGCACAAGACATTTTAAACACAGGAATTAAAACAATGACACTGCATTATGCATATTTTTCAGGCATATTTGTATACATTGAGAACATAGCCTTGGGTTCCAAGGATGGGCTGTGCTGAGATTTCACTCCATGCTTAGTGAGATCGTGCACACGCTGGCTACCGCTAGCCTGCTTAATTAACCCTGGGTGTAAATGAAGGCCTGGAGGGAAATGACTCCAATCATTACGACGGCAATGATGATTTTTTTTGTCTGAGCTCTTTCACAAAGATACGGTGCAACATCTCCATTAAAAAGCCCGCGAATCAATAAAGGTAGTTTTTTCAGGAACAGAACGACAAACAAAAAGTCTCTTACCTCCCAGAGAATGTCATGGATGCGCTTTTTTTGCCTTGAGGGATTTACTCGTATGAGGCCAATTTATTCAAGAGAAGCCTTCAGCAGACCATTCATATTAGCAGAAACTCTGATAATGTATCAGCTTAAGCACCCATCACCTAAATCCTTCTTTAGTCTTAAATAGCTGCATACAAATAAAATATATATGTCCATTTGAAATATGCATGCGTGTTCTGTTCTTATGGAGTATATCTCAACATCAGCATCTGGTGCGAGGGGAGGAGGAGAGCATTGCTCCATGGAGATCCTGCTGCCTGGCCACCTTGAGACCATCAAGCCACTTTGTCTTTTGTCCAGCTCCATAGATTATACTTTCTGCTTCAGTCATTATGCATCCATCATTGGATGGATGGGTGATGACTGAAATAGGAGATGATAAACTACTGCTGGATCAAGGGATGATTACCAAAACAGGACGTCTAAGCTGTAGTTGTATGGATGAGAGGAACTTGAAACAGGAAGTATAAACAATCATTGAATGAACGGGTGATGACTGAAACAGGGTGTATAAACTGTTGTTGGATGGATGGGTCATGGCTGAAACAGGGAGTATAAACAATCATTGGATGGATGGATGATTACTGAAACAGAGTATAAATCACCTCGTTGGACACAACAGGAAGTGGCTAGACCCAGCGGCAGGTGGGGAAAGGAGAGATGCTTAGCGCTCCCGCACTCTTTAAAGGATCACTACCCACAATCCACCATCACCCTCACTGTTCAGCCAGCTGGACATGCAGGAGCAATCAAGGAGAACCCATAATTCCCCTGAGACCCGTGGGGCTCCTCTACATGATTGCACAAGCCAAAGGTCACCATCTTTTGGCAGGACCAGGAAAATCCACGCTGCAGCCTTGGAAAAGTAGCATGAACTGGTGTGTGTGCATGTTCGAGGAGGGGAGGGGAAGGGGGGGGAGCGGGGGATGTGGGAGGACGAGAGTCCAGACAGAGACAGATGACTGTTCCGGAGACCCGATTTCCACAGAGCACTGAGAGAAAAATGGAATCTAGAGGACGGATAATGGGGAGGGGGCCGGTGGAGTGAGGGACCACAGGCCGCGGGGATATGATAAGAGCAGACAGCTAACTAGATAAACAGCACAAGGCAGCCGACTGGGGATCAGGGGGGCAGCAGGGGTGCCGCTTATCACAGACAGCTCCCAGGCCACGCCCGAAACGTGGACAGGACCCGTATCGAAAGGTCGGCCTGTGGGCCTGACCTCTGACTGCCCTACAGAAGTTTACTTCCTCTTGTTGTCTTCTCACTTGTCTTCTCTACCTCAGCTTTGGATACAGCGTTAGCTACTACAGCTATGCTTTCGCATATCGCCATCCAAGCTAATTAGCCACGCAGCAAGCCCGGTGCCTACCTATATGTGGCTCCACCCCATGTCACGTACAGAAAGACAAAAGGCAATGCCCCATATAACAACTGTGTCAGAAGTTCGGGCACGAATCTCAATCCCACCGCCCGCTCGTTTCCGGACCATCCAGTCACGTCCTGTTCGGGACCATCCAGTCACTTCCTGTTCGGGACCATCCAGTCACGTCCTGTTCGGGACCATCCAGTCACTTCCTGCTCGGGGCCATTCAGTCACTTCCTGTTCGGGACCATCCAGTCACGTCCTGTTCGGGGCCATCCAGTCACTTCCTGTTCAGGGCCATTCAGTCACTTCCTGTTAGGGACCATACAGTCACGTCCCGTTCAGGGCCATTCAGTCACTTCCTGTTAGGGACCATGGAGTCCCTTCCTGTTCGGGACCATACAGTCACTTCCTGTTAGGGACCATCCAGTCACTTCCTGTTAGGGACCATCCAGTCACTTCCTGTTAGGGACCATCCAGTCACGTCCGGTTAGGGACCATCCAGTCACTTCCTGTTAGGGATCATCCAGTCACTTCCTGTTAGGGACCACCCAGTCACTTCCAGTTAGGGATCATCCAGTCACTTCCTGTTAGGGACCATACAGTCACTTCCTGTTAGGGACCATCCAGTCACTTCCTGTTCGGGACCATACAGTCACTTCCTGTTAGGGACCATCCAGTCACGTCCTGTTCGGGGCCATCCAGTCACTTCCTGTTCAGGGCCATTCAGTCACTTCCTGTTAGGGACCATACAGTCACGTCCCGTTCAGGGCCATTCAGTCACTTCCTGTTAGGGACCATGGAGTCCCTTCCTGTTCGGGACCATACAGTCACTTCCTGTTAGGGACCATCCAGTCACTTCCTGTTAGGGACCATCCAGTCACTTCCTGTTAGGGACCATCCAGTCACGTCCGGTTAGGGACCATCCAGTCACTTCCTGTTAGGGATCATCCAGTCACTTCCTGTTAGGGACCACCCAGTCACTTCCAGTTAGGGATCATCCAGTCACTTCCTGTTAGGGACCATACAGTCACTTCCTGTTAGGGACCATCCAGTCACTTCCTGTTCGGGACCATACAGTCACTTCCTGTTAGGGACCATCCAGTCACGTCCTGTTCGGGACCATTCAGTCACTTCCTGTTTGGGGCCATTCAGTCAGTTCCTGTTCTCTCCAGTTTGGCGGTTTATACTTAAGGTTTCAGTCATCATGGGCAGAGGTGAGACAGGATTTGTGAGATGTGATTTGTGGGTAGGGAGGGTCCAGCCCCTTTCATCTGCACTGTGTAAATCTGCTGCTTTTGGTGTTAATCAATGTTCTCTGGATTTTAATTCAGCGAATTCCTGGGAGTATGAGTCAGTACAAAAGGGCAATGGTGTTTTTTCAGGGAGTCACTCTTAGCACGTTATTCACCCGAAATTATCATTTGCCTACTGTTACTTAGGGTTAATTGTTTAAAAAGATTTTTTCTCTCATAGAAAGAAATGGCTGAACGTGTTATAGACTACAGTACAACCAGGAAACTTGCTACATGCTGTATGATTAAGCTGTTATAATTAATATTTTATTTTGATTTTCCCCAAAGACTTGCAGATGTAGCCAACGCTAAAAAACAGCAACAGAACAGATACAGCTTGTAATGATCTGTGTCTAATCTCTGTGTCTAAAGCGAATAACTTGAATGTTATTTGCACATAATATTCTGTGAGGGATTTGATGCTTGGTAGATTTACAATCAACATTTACAGTATTTATGTAGCTGACACTTTTGTACAAGGAAGGATCCCAGAGCAACATCAGGCACCCATGGACCAGCTGGGGTTAAGGAACTAGCCCAAGGGTACAGGGGAGATAGTCGCTTAGTCAGTTACAGGATTCGAACCAGCGACCCGGTGATCATGGGCACACTCTCCCAACCCACAGAGACACATGCCACCCAGCACAATTGCAGAATATTGTGAAAGTTCATCAGCCAGCTATTTGTTTATTCAATAAGTAATCACTATTACAGCGTCACCCACTTCCTCCTTAAAAATGTCATAAATTTACTGTACAGGAAGGGCATTCAGGAACACTCCCTGGGACATGAAATAAATTCACCAGACACAGTAACTATCTTTGATCTGGATTGGTGTCCGACGGATGGCCGCCATAGTCACAATCTCCCGGCACCGATGCCCGCGGCCAAGCCTAATGAGGCCCCAGTCTGTTTTGATTGCAGTGTGGGGACTGGACTAGACCATGGAGGGAGTGATAGGCCTTTGTTTAACTCCCTGGGTGATGAATGAATGAGCCAGGCCATTACCTGGCAACCTCACACCTCCATTATGACATCATAACCCAGAGCCATTCATTCATACTGCTCACGGAGCAATAAGTCCCCAGTCCCCATAATACAAGCACTTCCACAATACACCAGGAATAAAGAAAAGGCTGACAAACAGAATGCTGGGCTTCGCATGTCAGAACCCTCCGGGCAGAAGACATTTGTGTATCATCTTCCTTCTAAAAATGGTCACTCCATCCAGCAGTAGATTGGGCAGAAAAAATGAAGCATACTAACAAATTCCTGTTTGTTTGCCTTAGTTAAATTTAAACATCCTTCGAAACTCAGGAACAAGGTTTTTGGTCATATGTTACACGGGTCTCAAACGCCTGCACCCCACTCACCACAGGCTTTGGTAATTGCCAGCGGGTGCACTGGTGTCCTACTTCTCACACATCAAGTTTGCTACTTGCTGGAGACAGGCAGAGGCTAACTGTAAGGGGAGAGCGACCATTAGCCATTCGCACTACACGTTACAGCTCCCTTTCTCACCTACATATTCCCTTCTGGAGTTCCGGAGTCGCACAGTACTCATGCAACCAAAGATCCGTGGACGATTTTTCCACGCTGGCTCAGTTCTTGCGAGTTGCACAAATTTTACCCAGAATCTAGGTAGGCAGGGAGCTCGTTCTACAGCGATCATTTTTACATTTACAGAGCAGGCGCTTTATATATATTTTTGGATGAAAGCAGAGTCAGACTGTTGCTGGAGCAACTTCGTGTTAAGGCTCTTGCTCAAGGGTTCAACCACTTAGCCAACCCTGGGACTTGAACCGACAACCTACCAGTCGGAGGCACAACATTTATGCCCGCTGAGCTGCACAGTGCCCCCTGCAACACCCTGCCTATCACAGGGATCTGCAGAGTGGTATTAATTCAGTGCCCCATTGTTTATTACCACACAGAGAAGCATATTGCCAATGGGGGCCAGCAGCAAAGGACGGCACTTTTTCCTCCTGAGGACATTTGCATTGAGTCGGTTGGATGCGTGTCTGCGGGTCTGTCCGCGTGACGTTTCCAGACACGTTCGATCAGCAGCGGCTCTCTCAGCATGGAGACATTTCATCTGACGCTGCACTCAGAAGCGTTTCAGCAGCAGGAACATAAACAGGGCGCATCGCTGTGTGAGTAGCGGCTCGCTGGCCTTTCCATCGGCTTTAACTTCATTGAGTTTTCGGCAGATGCGCCAGTCTGTCCACAGAGGCTCATTGGCTGTCAGCCCGCATCTGGGCCGCGGGATTTTAAAGTAAGACGTTTCCCGTGATGTTAGGTCTCCGGCGCTTCAGTCCGTTAACCTGCAGGACTCGTTTCCCCTCTGGTAACATCTGGTGGGCTTGGTCACTCTTAGCGGGACTGTTTTTATGGAGGTCTCTGGAAGCTCGATCTTATCCCCCCCCACCCTTGGATGGCTTTAAAATTCCTTCACGTTGACGGTCACGTGATGCTGAGGAAGAATCGCAGCTCCTAAATGCCGTCTTCAGTTACGGAAAAATGTCGCACATATACAGGACGGTCGTCTGGAAAATGGTATTTATGAGGCACGAAAATAAAAAGTCAAAAGAGCCAGTGTAGTACTAGAAGGCTCTGAGAGCAGCCCCCCCAGCGCTGATCTAATATTACTCTAAACACCACCCCCCCACCTTCATTTTCTCACTATAGCCGCCGGCCTAATGAGAAACTGTCACTCCTCTCCTGTGTGCCCAGGCCCCCCCACCTGGAGCCGTGCCCCCCCCCCCCCCCCAGGATGAAGGGCCTGCCTACTCCTGCCATCCATCATCACCGCGCCTGCCTGATCACCGGTGCCACTCAATCGGTCAGGCCCCCACCCCACACGATGGCTGGGAAAGAGAAGTGGGCAGTGGGAGGGGGGGTGCTGCCCGGAAAGGGGGGGGGGGGGGGCGAGGCCCCTGGCGGCAAGGCGCGGCCTGACGGGGACTGATGAAGGGGGCTCTCCGGAAGCTCCGTAAGGATGGGGTGACCTTCCGGGGATGGCACACGAGCAGGACGGGGGTGGGTGCGTGTGAGTGGGGGCGCCGTGGCAGGCCGCTCCTCACCAGCAACGACAGATCCATTATTTCCAGCATCAGAAGTTCCTCTGAAAGTTAGGTGAAACCAGATTTATGTTAGGATTTATTCTTTAGAAATAATGTTGCCCAGCCAGGTGCAGCAAACTGATAGATAGATAGATAGATAGATAGATAGATAGATAGATAGATAGATAGATAGATAGATAGATAGATAGATAGATAGATAGATAGATAGATAGATAGATAGATAGATAGATAGATAGATAGATAGATAGATAGATAGATAGATAGATAGATAGATAGATCGCGTTAAATTACAAGTTTTCTTGCTGTAAAGCAGCCAGAGATGGCAAAGGAGGCTTCAGATGAGCAGCTGTGTAAAGCGTTTTAAAGCTTCAGCTTTGAACATGAAAGCCATGCTTGGAGCATCATGCTGCCCCTGCACGCGGCTGGCTGGAGACCCCGCAGGTTTTGGGGGTCGGGCCGTCAGGCCACCCGAGCCACACGAGTCAACACAAAAGCCCGCCTCTCTAAACCGTAAAAGTAGCTCTGTCTTAAAAACAGTCATTGAAGGCCTTTATGGTGAAATCGCTCCCTCCCCTCCACTCTGAAACAGCCTTCAAAGGAGACCCCGCATCATCTTAAGTATGTGCAGGGAGACCGGTGGGCGGAGTGCATCTGGCCCCGGGGACTTGGGGCTCAGAGCTGTAGAGATGTGGCATTAAACACCTTCTCTGTGTGCGCCTCCTCTGCTGCGCGTCTCCTCTGTGCGCGCCTCCTCTGCTGCACGTCTCCTCTGTGCGCGCCTCCTCTGCTGCGCATCTCCTCTGTGCGCGCCTCCTCTGCTGCGCGTCTCCTCTGTGCGTGCCTCCTCTGCTGGGCGTCTCCTCTGTGGGCACCTCCTCTGCTGCGTGTCTCCTCTGTGTGTGTCTCCTCTGTGCGCGTCTCCTCTGTTCCCCTCATACTGGGATACTGAGCTGGCGTAAGACTCCACAATTATACTGAGTGCTCCTCCCACTTCCGACGGCTTCATGCACGCTGCCCATTTGGCCCATTACCTTGCCGATGGTGGCAGTGGCACAGGAGATGATGCCTCACCACTGACACCACGATGTTTCGCTCGCAGTGTTCATATGTGTTTCTGTGTTTCTGTGCGTGTAATTATTTCTGTTATTATTCAAGCACCGATTTAATTCAAGCACAACAGAAAAAAATATTTGTGATTAGTTATAAAACAGTTATAAAACATGATAGCTAATTCATAGAAGATGAGCAGCAACAACTGGACAACTGTCTGCAGAATGGAGAACGTATGGATCTTCTAACTTGTCATCCAGGACGTGGCTGTAGTCAGTGGATTCTATGCCACGTGGCACAGGGCACGAGGTGGGGGACACTCCAGAAGGGATGCCAGGCCATCGCAGGACACACTCAGACACGATTGGCAATTTAGAGATGCCAGTTCACCTAGCTGCACATCTTTGTATTATAGGAGAAAACCAGAGGTTCTTGGAGGAGATGTGAAAACTCCAGGTCTTCAGAACCTCCCCCTTCCATCTGAGGCAGCAATTTACTGGAGGAGAAGGACAGCGAACCTTTGTTGACAGGCTGACATCATCAGGAGTCACTCCTCAGGAAATCACTGGAAACACAAGCCGAAAACTGCAGGCGGGACAGTCGCAAGCTTCTATAAATTCACATTCCTAAAATGTCGCCAATGCCATTGTGTCAGCATGTATAAGTGAGCGGTTGGACACCCGCCGTGGACAGCCCCACGACCCCCTGCGGACAGCCCTGCGACCCGCTGGGGATAGTCCCGCGACCCGCTGTGTACAGCTCCGCGACCCGCTGCGTACAGCCCCGCGACCCGCTGAGGATAGTCCCGCGACCCGCTGTGTACAGCCCCGCGACCCGCTGCGTACAGCCCCGCGACCCGCTGCGTACAGCCCCGCGACCCGCTGAGGATAGTCCTGCGACCCGCTGCGTACAGCCCCGCGACCCACTGCGTACAGCCCCGCGACCCACTGCGTACAGCCTCGCGACCCACTGCGTACAGCCCCGCGACCCGCTGCGTACAGCCCCACGACCCGCTGTGTACAGCCCTGCAACCCGCTGTGTACAGCCCTGCAACCCGCTGTGTACAGCCCCGTGACCTACTGAGGATAGTCCCCCGACCCGCTGTGTACAGCCCCGCGAGCCGCTGAGGACAGCCCTGCAACCCGCTGTGTACAGCCCCGCGACCCGCTGTGTACAGCCCCACTACCCCCTGCGTACAGCCCCGTGACCCGCTGAGGATAGTCCCGCGACCCGCCGTGTACAGCCCCGCGACCCGCCGTGTACAGCCCCGCGACCCGCTGTGTACAGCCCCATGACCCACTGTGTACAGCCCTGCAACCCGCTGTGTACAGCCCCGTGACCTACTGAGGATAGTCCCCCGACCCGCTGTGTACAGCCCCGCGAGCCGCTGAGGACAGCCCTCCCGCTGTGGACAGCCCCGCAACAACCTGGCCTGCTGTATGTCATTAACCACACACTGAAACTCCACCTGCGGGTTCCTCCATAACACTGCAACCCTCCGAGACACATCTGGGTGACGTGCACATGTGTGTCGCTGATCCAAGTAAGCAGACTCGCATCACCAACATGGTCTTCCCTAGATTTTGACCACCTCTGGGTTGTTTCCTCTCAGCCTAACTGGACGCCCACAACCGAACTGGAACAACCCACTATGCAATACTATTCATTTCTAAGTTCTTACTGTGGAATAATGTGCAATCAATACATCCATCCATCAATATATCCATCCATCCATCCCTCATCAGTCCATCTATCCATAAATCCATCATCCACCCATCCATCCATCCATCCATTATAATACCGATGGCCCAATGTAGTGGTGTTTTGGTTTCTGAGGCATGGTGTGCTGCAGCTTAGGGTGGGGGAACAGTAGGAGAAGCAGGCTGACCTGGTGGATGAAGGCCTGGGCGCCTTTGGGGCTCAGCAGCAGGATGGCGCGGCGCAGCGTGTCCCGGTAGCGATTTAGTTCCTCCGTGCGCATGGTGCTGAAGAGGCCCGCAAAGACGCGGCTGATGTTCCTGTCGACCCGCTGCAGGGACACGTCCAGGCCGAGCCGAGATGTCTGGTCCAGGAAGCTCTGCAGGCCGCGGATATCTGCGGGGGGGGGGACAGGGGACCGAGTTAAGGCTAACACACACACACGGGCATGCATGCATGCGTGGCATGTCCATCCGAGCATGTTCAGGAAAAACGCTAATCCAAACAGATCTGATACTTATAATGAGAGGCAAGGGGAGTAAGGAGAGGGACAAGCCGGGCAGGATCCTGGTCAATCGCAGACAAATTGCCCTCCGCTTCACCAATGTACGCCTGGATGCAATCCATTGCCAGAATTAAGTGAAGTGCAGCAGAAAGTAAGCATCACAGGAGATATGTTTCACTCGGATATAAATAGCACAGGACACTGAAGCTTACCTGGGTCTGGACCAGTGGTGTGTAACGTTGTTGTTTAACATGCATAAATGACCCTGATGCGTAGCCATAGCACAGTGCAGTGTGTCCCAAGCTGGTCCTCAGGGACCTCCAGACATGTTTTTGCTCCCTCCCAGCTCCATGCTAGACAGTCCACATTTTTGCTCCCTACTGGGAGCAGGGATTGAGCAAAAAAGTGTATCGTAGAGCATAGGGCAGTTTTGCGATGGAGGAGCTCTCACCGGCCCTGACTGAGTGATTCCGCTCTCAGGATATCAGCCCCTCTAAACTGACCTCTATTCCCAGTAATTGTCACAAAATTGAAAGGTTTTGGGTTCATCGTTCAGGAGCTTAGCCTCAGTTTTAGTCTTGTGTTTTTGTTCTTGGCACAGAGAACGCTGGAGAACTCAAGACGGAGCACAATCAGACAATGTGAAGTGGATAAGTGCTGTTAGTTTTATCTGCGGGGGCATCTCCCACCGACGACTTAATGGAGGCAGCGGCTTGAATCTCAGGTCCTTAAACCGCGCACCGACAGCGACAGCTGTCTGGGACAAATGGCGTGTTTCCCTCTCATCATGCCGGAGACCCGTAGCCTGAGACTCACGTCATGGAACTGCCAGGGCGCACCAAATATCGTGTTTGTTTTCTTCCGCCTGTATTATCCAAAATTCAAACACTTTAACACATGCTGTGACGAAACCACTGACAGAACAATAAGCTTAAAGGATCACAGAGTTCATAACCCCTATGAGCCCTGCTCAGGGTCAGGATGTCAGCTTGAGCCATGCCCTCTGACCTTGGTGCATCCTCCTGCATGCCCATGAGTCAGCAGTCACATGACCCCCTAAGGAAGCATCCCACTAAGCATATCGGTCCTCTGCTGATGCCTCCGGGGGATCAGGGGAGCCCCCCCCCCCCAGGCCCGTGTGTCTCTCGTTGTTTTATTAGAGGCCTGTTAAAAATGTGTGAACTAGCTCCCGCTCCCCTGCATAATTGATGGGAGGGGGGGGGCATGCGTCGCAGTGGGCCATTAACCAGCTCACCGGTGAAGGGCTGTAGCGGCTTGCCGCGATAAAGCCGCCCTCTTCCCCGGTGTTTTTAGATCCCGCCCGATTTCGACGGAGGCCACCCTCCCCGTGCGCCACTAAAAAACTCACCATTAAAGACAGTCAAACAAAGTCGTACAAAGTCACACAAACAATGGGATCAAAGAGACAGGAGGACGGCTGTTTAGATGCCCGGCCACGGACGGCCACTGGGCCCATCCGCTGCGAGATAAATGCTAGCCTGCTGACGTGATTATGAAGGCGGTGCGCATTCTTCAGGGAAAGAAGCATGTGGCCAGTGCGTTATGCGGAACTGCACAGTGCCCTGCAGCCTGAGTGCAAACACTCTCAGCTCTCAGCGTCGCCCCTTGCAGGGAAGAAGGTGCAGCCTTAGGCAAAGAGGCCAAACTGACATTTACGGCGATAACTGTCCACCCTGCCATCTCTCTTCTATTATGAGGTCGGGGGGGGGGGGGGGGGGGGGGGGTATGAGGGCGGGAATCATGAAGAAAATGACACTCGACAGGGGCAGGTGAAGTAAAAACTATGTGGGGGGTTTTGAGGTGGGAGCAGAGTTATTTTGAAACTGCAACCTTTAGAAATACTAAAAATAGACTTGCAGTGTCCAAAATATCCCTAAAGGCTGTTAAAACCGTGTGCAGGGAAAAAAGGGCACATTCTTCTAATCGAGCTGCAAGGTAAAGTTTGTGGGTGTATGGGGTGGGGGGGGCGTAAGAGGCATCAGCCCTAGGGGCCCTATCAAAAAGAGTCTGAATTCCAGTGGCCTACAGTGATGGCAAGTAACCAGTAAAAGACAGACACTGTACATTTTTGAATATAAAAATCACATGATCAGACCCTTAAAGCAAGCCGAAGAGTTTAGTTTTTCCTGTTTATTGCATTATTTATCATTGTGCCATTTTTAATGCTTTATTATTATTATGCTGTGGGAAGTGGGTAGTTCTGAAAAAGCAAACCATAAAATAACTAACATGCCTATATTCTTATGAGGAAAAGAACTAGAAACAGGGAACTGAAATTTGCAGGAGGCTGTTTACAATGGGCCGTGACCGATGTCACCAGGGCTGCCAGCAGGGAATGAGTGTAAATGTGTCCGAGGAAATAAAAATAAACAGAGAAGAAGGTTGTGGGGGGTAAACGGACCTCACGGCAAGGAAAAGAGAGGGAAAGAAATAAAAAGAAAGGAATAGGGGGGGTGGCGCAAACACCAGGGAGGAATGCAGTGGTTTAACACCAGCCTTGGCCCTACCGGTAGTTTATGAAAGTCAGACTGGTCCATTAGGATCAGTGATCCAGAAATTTGTTCCAAAACACTGACCTGGGGGGCTAGAAGGAGAGTGGCGGCCACCAGGAGAGCACAGCGGGAACATATTCTAAGGAGAGAACCCAGAGCTCCAGGGGAACCACTAGATCACCGAGAGGCCATAGAACCCAAAGATGAATGGCGACCACCGGGACAACTTGGAGAAGAAGAAGAAAAGAGGAGAGAACCCAGAGCTCCAGGAGAAATGCCAGAACCTCACGTAGAGGACTGCTGTAAATACCTTGGAAAATACCAATAAATGTCCTCCCCCCTATTCTCATTAATGCAGGTGCGCTGATGAGTTTAGCAAGAGCTAATGACAGAGCTAACTGCACAAATCAGGGGTGTCAAACCCCAGGTTTTCCGGAAGCACCTTTATGTTATCGAGCCAATTATTCCCCTAACTGAAGGCGTCTGCCCTTCCCTCTCTGCACCGACGACGTTAATTGTTGGAATTTGGCAGAAACACCTGCACATTCTGTGACCCTCCAGAATTAGGACTCGTCACCCCTGGTGTCAGACTGCAGCAATAATTACGCGACGCAATCATCAAATTTACATATAATCTCTTTTTAAAATCCGGGCTGCTCCAAATATTTACATTTCCATCCGTCGAATCAAATCTCAACGCGGTATCTTTGCGGAAACGCAGCCCCGGTCATCGTCATTAGCGTTTCATTAGGCTAATTAGCATTAGCGCTCCGTCGCACATCCCCTTGCTCACTGCGGAACTGGTTTCACCATGAGGGCTGCTCTTCTCCGCAACGCCCCAGTAGTGGAGCGCTAAATGCGAGAGCTCCCCAGTCTTACACTATTCCCAGGTTGCTGGGCCCATCTCGGGTCTATTAGCTGTGGCAGGTCGCCTTGCAGGAGCAGTCAGTCACCTTCAGTAGCTTCCCCATCCTATTTCGTTTTTCATCCATTCCTTCCGAAAAAGAAGGAGCCTGCTTCCTTGCAGTCATTAATAACGCCCCGCTGTATTTTCGGAGAGCCGTTTTTTTTCCAGAACAAAAAAGGCAGGAAGTAAAACTCCTCACTAACTGACAATCAAGATAAATTAACCGTCCAATTATCTGAATGCCATTTTTTTTCATGCCATGTAGGTTCCAGGATAAAATCGAAGCTGAATAATGTTACTTCTCTCAGTTTGCCAAGGATTACGCAACTATAACTAGAAAACACGAGGCGCGCCAGCTAATTCGATAACTCGAAATTAATTTCATCCTATTTCACCGATTTCTTGTGCTTTAAGGTGTCAGTTTTCACTCAGATTGCAGCGTTACTGTGTTTCGTTGTAGACAAAGTGGGTTTGGGGATCAGTGCCGTCACAGGAGATGGACTCCGAGGGCTGATCGGATATTCACCGACTTAAATGACCTATAGAAGATCCACAGCTTAAAACGAAACCAGACAGAAAGAGCTACGTCTGATTCAGGGAGCGCTACCCCCCCTCCTTTTTGACCAGCCTTTAACCCAGAGAGCCTCGAAAATATAGCCGAGGCGCCCGTGAGACTCACCTCCACTTTCGCAGCGACCGTCATTCGACCATCCAGGTCAGTCTGTCAGCTTCCTTCCCTGAAACACTGGGATAGTCCTCAACCCTCTACGTCTATATATATCAGCTAATACATTTTCCTCACCTTACACTTTACATGTCAATAACGGGGACACAAACATTTCAGGCACTGGGGTGGGACTGTGGGACAAAATAAGGTCAGAAAATGACTTCGCCATTCCAGACTGTCAGACGTTCAACTTACATTTGAAAATGTCATTCCTGTTACAGACCACCCATGACTCAGAGAACTTTGTGCTGGAGAGCAAAAAAAAAGGGAAAAAGATTTCTGCTAAGGGGACAGTATTGGCTTAAGTCACACAGTTGTGTATGAGGCTTTTTGGAAAGGAAAAGTTGTCAAGAATAAATTAGTTAGATCCATCCACTTATCCCATACATCATCATGGAGAGACTGAGGGCATAAGACTCAGGGCACCCTGGATGAGATGCCTGTCCATCACAGGGCACACACACTGGCCCACACACACGGGCATCACAGGACACACACACTGGCCCGCATACACGGGCATCACAGGACACACACACTGGCCCACATACACGGGCATCACAGGACACACACGTTGGCGCACGTGCATGGGCATTACAGACATGAAAAATGATCCCCACAACGTCAAAAATCTGGTTTTTATTACATAGTGCGGAAAATTTGGTCACTACAATGTAATATAAACATAATCCACACACACACACACACACAATTTTCCATCGTAACGTATCATATGATGAGGAAATCAGGATGCTGCTGCCTGGCCTGCCATTCAAATCAGGCCACTGAATCAAACTGCATGGTGGGACAAACCAGACGTTTTAGCTCACATGCAGTGAGGTCAGGAGCCGCACCTCTCAGGTTCGGTTGCACTTTTATTTACTTTATGTCAGTTTAAAAGCAGTTTTCACCTTCAGCTGTCGAACATTATTTATGCTGCATATCAGGATCGTCCCACAAAACAAAAAGCTGTGTCCTGTTTGGAACCAACGCTGTTTCGTACACGCCCACTCCCCCCCCCCCCCCCCAACATATTTTATTATCACTGGCTGTCTAATAAGCAATTTCCTCTGGGATCAATAAAGTTTTCTGGTTCTGATTAATCTCAAAAAAATGGGCTGAGTGAGTTTGACGGAAATTTACGCTTTAATTGCTGAAATCATAACGACAAGATTCACCAAACCAGCAGAGGGAAAGGCTGCTTCTTAATGCCTGTCTGGGTTCTTTAACCACTTTCCCACCTGCTGGCTCGTGTTGCCCCCCCCTGCCCCGTAGCTATTCTTGGCCTCTTAATGACTAATCAATTCCAAAGCCCTTCGTTAAGCCTTAAACGACGCGCTAATGCCCTGCCCCCGCCAGCCCTTGATCACCTCTGCGGGTCCTGAGGTCGGCAGCTGTTTCCCTCCCGCGGCATTCTACCCGGGGAGCTCCTGGGATGACAGAGCGCGGTGCGGCGGATAATCAAAGGGGCACAGACGGGCGGCTGCGGATCGCTCCTAATGAGAAGGACCTCCACCCCCCCCCCCCTCCCACCGCCAGCCGACAAGTGACAAATGGAGACTTCGGGAAAGCTCGCGGCGAGGTAAGTCTCGCGCGCTGCGACGGATGAGAGGCAGATCTGTTGCAGATTGTCATTTTTTCCCCTCCTTATCCTTCCTCCCTGCTCCGGCTGCTGAATCACCAATGGGTCTAAGCAGAAGCGGCCTTCCCTCCCCATGCATGCTACACCCTCCCCAGCAGCGTGGAGGTCACCGGGTATATCAGCATCACACCTTGATTTTTACTGTCTAATTTTACTTTCTAATTTTATTTTTGAATGCTACCCACAGAGGTTATCGATACTGTCTGAAAAGGACTAAAGCTACATTCCTCAAAACACTCCTGCACTGGATCCAGTTCCCCAAGCCTCCAGTTAACACTTAATTACTCGTCTTTGTGTCAGGGGATGGGATCTGATACAACGCTTTCATATATCACAATACAGTCAGTGATCTAATATACATCTGACACTCTTGCGAAGGTTAAACTGATCTCCTTTAAATGTGATTTCAAGGTGTTTAGGAAGCAGCTTTGCACTGATCCCCCATGTGTTCGGTTAAGCGAGAGCGCACCCCCTCCCCTCCCCCCCCACCAACCGATTAATCACAGCCGGCACTGCGCTGCTGGTTCTCCCAGGGATGACGTCTAAAGTGAGGAGCTTGCTCTCCCACCAGTGCAGAACACTGAGACTGACTGGGAGTTTTTTCCTGGTTGTAGTTACTCACATCTATAATGCACTACACTGTAGATACCTTTATAATGCAGCACAAAGCATTCTTCATGCTTATACTGACCATTACAATACATTATAAAGGTATCTATAGTGTATTATAGATGAGAGCTTCATAAAGATTTCGTAATGCATAATATGCATGGCTATACAGACGCTCCTCTACTTAAGAATAAGTTACGTTCTGAACGGCCGTTTGTAACTTGAAATGTTCATAAGTCATTATTCAGCATCATTTTAAGGGTAAACGCAAGTACAAAGAACTAAGATGCTGGGAGTTCGCACGCTACACTGCTGCGCGGCGGGAGTAGCGGCCAAAAATCATACCAACAAAAAATTGGTGTTGCGGACAGAAAACAGGAGCCTAAGGTACACAATTTGTCTGAAAGTTTGTACGTTCAAAGTTCGTAAGTAGAGGAGCGTCTGTAATATGTTATGCCTTTTGATAAATATTTGTAGCTTTGTTTATAATTCTTTATGAATGATTTATGAATTATGTTTATAAATGACTAAGAACGTGGCCTTAAGTAAAGTGTTATCCAATATACTTAATGCAATAAAATAATGAGTAAGCAATTAAGTAATAAATATGCACAACAGACAGAATGACAGCAGTATAATGATCACAATAAAAACTGACTACCAACATGAGGCAGCAAAATCTGAGCGACACCATCCATAGCGTCCTAGGGCACATGCAGGATGGAAGGTTCTGGGGAGTGACTTCCTGTGTAGGTGGACAGGCCTGCCCCCATAAATCTGCTAAAGTCAATTAGACTTTAAAAAATAAAATAAAAAAATAAAGCTCTTCCCTTCATGGATCAGTGTGTTGCTCACAAGAAACATGTTGACAATAAAGAGAGAGGAAACCCAGCTATGTTCTGCCGACTAATTTTGCTAAATACACACGGATTGCTACTCAAAGCGACTCCCACTCCAGCTAACACGCCTGAACATCTTGTCGTTATTAAAAAGACGAGGATGAAGCTGCATTGGTGGCCACAGCCAGTGACAGGCACTGCGAGCGGCGGTGCTGTACATCCGCAGAATGACGGCGGCAGTGACAGCTAATTCCGCCGGCACCTTCACGCGGACCAGCGTTTTAATTATAATCCTTTTCGTGGGCCGCGCACTCGCTTTGTGGCACGACTTGTGTTCTTTTTTTTTTTTATTTCTATTTTCAATAACGCCAGGGCTTTTAAATTTCCTCTGAGATGACAAGGCGGACGGCACTTCCACCGGCAGTGGACAGGAAGCCCAGCCCTCGAAGAGCAGTGAGCATACCTTCTTGGGGGGGGGGGACTGTTACCGGTCGCAGCCCGACAGGCACGAAGCCGCCTTCCCCAATCTGTCAGCGCCATCTGCCCCAAGGAGACAGGTGCCTGTTGGACACATATCACCTCTGCTTGATGTCATCTGTCTGTCTGCATCCCCATCAGCTCTCCCAGGGCCATAAACAATCTCTTAAACGAATATAAAAACGGTACCAGTGACAGACAAGTATGGTGATAAGGAACATAAATAAAGGAACCAAAAAAGACACTCCTGTTCATGAGCAGCCCTCAGAGGGCAGCGTGAGGCCTGCCGGCGCCCCAACTCCCTGGGGGGGGGGGGTGGGGGTTGGGGGAGGCGCATGCAGAGATACGGCGGTAGCGGCATCTCCTGGAATGTGTTTGACTGAAGTCTGACCTCAGTGCCGCCCAAAGAAGAACAGAGAATTGAACCCCACACCACTGCATAGGACACAGGATGAAGGGACATGGCACACAATCCCGGCTCAGGCAGAGCAGCTCGGTACAGATGCACCTCAAGGGGCAGTGTAAGCTCGGACATTTACCCTAACTGGGAGATACCATTTGAAGATGGAGGGGTGGGTGGAATTATAGATTTATACAAATAAAATATCTGATAGAACATATGGTAAATAATAAAATATCTCTGCAAAGAGCAGGGAAGTTTGGGATTAAATGTCAGTAAGGCATGGCGAGGTGTTTTGTTAGTATGTTCTGCCCTGGTCAGAAATGCCCCGACCGCCCCCCCCCCCCCCCCCAATGACAGAGGAGTGCCAAACCCAGGCTCCAGTCCTACAGCACTACAGGCACAGGGACACAAGGTGTGAAAAAGAGCAGGCGATGGACCCGCACGCTGTCATGGCAGTCCTGCCCCACCCACCTAAACACGGGGAGAGCCTTTTCATCCCACGCTCACCCGGTTAGCCCAGACTGACCACGGCAGCTTGTGGGGCAGAGGGGGGGGAAGCCGTGGGCCAAATGGCAGGACTTCATTTAGCGAGGGACGTGCCGTCCACCTGAACAGAGAACTGAGAGCCGGGCTCTCATAGGACTGATTATAAAAACCCCAAGAAACCCAGCAAGCTGAAAACGCCCCTTCAAATGCCAAAAAAGTGCCCCTGTACGTTCCACCAGCCTCCATCCCTGCACTCGCTACTGAAAAACACCCACGACAAAAATAACCCAATCGATGTGTGGTGGCACAATCCAGACAGACACACGTGAGCATGGACTAGAAAACCTTATGAGAAAATGGGCAAACAAAACCCATGCGAATAAGGGTGCGAAACCCTGTTCGATCCAAAGCCAAATCTGCACAAGAACATACAGCTGTTTAATCTGACTGAAAGCGAGCCCAGAAATAGAACCCAGTCAGTACAGGGTAACTACCGCCTTACCCACGATGCAACTGCTGCATCTGACACAACTGCAAACCATTAAGCTTAGAGGCCTGAAAACATGCAATTAAGCATATATCTGCTATATAAGTGAAGGTTAACATGCAAGGAAACGAATCCCGCATAACCATGTCAACACTGAAGCCGTGAGTAATACATTAAATGATACTGAAATGTCATAGGATCAGGTGTTACAGGAAGCCTTCAAACGCATTCGCAGGGCATACTGAGTAAGGATTCTTTAGTCTCCCATAATGCCTTGCTGCTCAGAAGAGCCAATTAGCAATGGATCCAGCTGCGAAAGCAACCATGCTATACTCCATGAAAAGCGTGACAAATCTCGAATCGAAATGTGATGTATTGGGAAAGATACATGCCAGGCAAGGGGGCGGAGCCTGGGTTGCCATAGCAGCGCGGACTGAAGCACAGCGCTGAAACATGAGAGCATCTTTTATTTTATTTTTTACCTGAAATGCGGCTGGGAGAGGGGCATACCCCCACTCCACTCTATCATCCTGCATCATCGCTCGGAATGTCATAACCCTGGAGGCCAGCGGGGGGCATGCACAGCTAACGGAGCATTCAGGGCCCACACCCAGGGGTCGCTATTGATTAGCCAGTTAAGGGCACTTGAAAAGTGAGAGCGCTTTGTTTATTTTATTATTATTTCATCCGCCCCCCCCCCTCCCCCCCTACCCTAACAAGGTCCTTCACAGAACAAGGCCTGAAAAAAACCACTCACGGAGAACAAGGAACACATTAAAAGCTACAACAAGCCAGCAATTGGCAAGGAAATGCTTAGAACCAGAACAGCCATCTATCCATCCATCCATCCATCCATCCATCTCTTTCTTCTCACTAGGCTAATCCCCAGAAACACAGGGCCAGTGGCAGGGGACACGCTGGATGGAATGCCAGCCCTCTTTATTTTTCACACTTCGTTTCTACAATTCGCGGTACGAGCAGCTGGATGAGCAGTAAAAGTCTGTATCAGGCAGCAGCAGGTGGGAAGCGCATTCGCAGGGTTACAGAAGGTGTCTGCCAGGTCTGCTGCATGGTAATGACCATGGAGCGATATTAATATATCAGACGTTTAAATTAGAGCATCTAATAAATCATTCAATAATAATATAGCTATTAATATGAACACTATAATAGAATGCATTTTCTTTTCATAAGCCTTTCCTCTAATATCCTCAAAATAGGATCTAGATCTACATATAAGTATAGGTTCTGGGTCTAGACTTCTGTAGATGTATAGTCCTAATGTTGCAACGCAATGAAGCATCATTAACCACTTAACAGGCAATGGTGCCCCTTGTGGCCAGCTATTGAACTCATTAAAACCAATCAGATTGTTTTTTTTTCTTTTTTGTTCACCTCGTTCCCTGTTTCCCAAGGAGGTTGTGCACAGCAGCTTGAGTCAGTACATTATTGATAGATCATTACAGATGAAGCCATTGGGTGATTCATGGCCCCTCGATCGGTCATTACCGCCGTTCGTAATGACGTCCGTGCGTTCGTTCATTAGTCCATTCCATCTTAATTGCGTACTTAAGGGGTAGAAACATCAAAAAATTGTTGAACAGTCCAGAGCTACCTGCATGTGCGCTTGTGTAGGGGAGTGGAAATGGGTTTTTACAAAACAGCCCTGGGAATGAAAATAAAATGTGTATGGGGGGTGTGGAAAGAAGAAGTCTTCAAGGGACTGCAGCCAGTCACAGGTGAGTGAATCTGTTTGTCACCTGACCTGGCTCCGCCCCCTAATTTTTCCCACGCTGCATATTACCTATGTGGCTGTGTCTGATTTCAGGGGCCGCATTCTTCGAAGGTTCGACATTGACAGCTGGTTCTGCCCTAACCCCTTCAGTCACAAAACAATGGATCATGGGATATATTGGGCTGCAACTCTGTAAAAGAAGGACACATTTCTAGATCACATTCGAAGGAGCCTTCCAAATGGGAGAGGCTTGTCGCATTGCTTTAGAAGGACGCAGCCCCTGAATTCGGACACAGTGTATGAGTATGGCTTACGCAAGATTCATGGCTCAAACTGAGAAAGGCACTGGAATTCTGGGAAATGGAGTCTTTTCACAGAATACTGTGTTTGGTGGCTAGATAGATCATTCTTGACAGTGAAGCCCTACCAAGGAGTGGGGGCAAGGGGGGCACACTCAGCCAGTGAGAGGCCTTTCTGTAACATGCACGCACTCAGTGGCTCACCGCCCACCAGCCACGGCCCTCTAAATCCCATCCAGCCTGTCATCCTTCTACACAGACTTGCGGCCGAAAGTCTCCGGTTCTCAGAAGGACCACGCCGCAAATTACCACTGTAAAGGTCACATTCGCAGAAACAGCAGCCCTGAAGATATGCTTGATAATTACAATCATAATCTGGACCTGGCGACCTGTGAACGGGAAGTTGAACCGGACTCGGAATGACAGACGGAAAGACTACATCAGCGACAGCCAGACAGGATGACGAAGAGTAAAATCTGTTTCCAGTCTGTTCACTTAGCTAATGCCTAGAATCAATAAGACGCTACGTACGTGACCTGAAAGGGCTTTGGGCGATATGATATACAGGAAAACATGACGGTGTGACAGGAACGTTCTAGCGAACTCATCACGGTAAGAAGGGCTAGCATTCAATAGCGCCAGATAAACATCCCCTGGAATGCATTCACAGGCGACACGTGTGGTTAGAACACTCAAGGGAAGCGTATTTTATTTACTTTAAATAATTCAAAGTGGTGTCTCCCTGTTTAGCACTTTCATTTTACTGGGGGGATTAGGTCTCTGTTTCAGCGCCGAGCGTGAGATTAGCTCTGTGTTCTTGTTTGAAATGCAAAAAACTCAAGATTAGCTGAGAGAGTTTTTGAAATGGCAATTTGGGTGTCAATCCTTTGCGTAGACAAGACACAAGACGCCTGTTCCTGCAGCTGCGCAGTGACACTGTGTCGGCGAGTGGCGGCTCCTGTGATGGGTGTAGCGTGGCTCGTTCTGCAGCTCACGCGTTATTAGGCTTCATCGAGTGACGGGTGTGTTTTTCCAGGATGGTCCATCACCGGGCCCAACGTGAACCCAGAACCAGGAGTCACCGTGGTGCCGGAACCACCCACCAGGCGGAGAGAAACGAGGCTGCCGAGGAACGTAACAAGCAACGGCAATGTGCGCAGTGTTTTGCATGTTCAGATGCTGCTGCAGAGCTGTACGTAAGGTAAGGACCATACAACAGAGCCTGACAGGGAAACTATCAAACATTAATCATTTTTAGTTATTGAACAGAGTCTTTAATCCAAAGTGACATATATATTCAGTGACAAAAAAAAGTTAAGCACCCAGATGGAGTGGTGGAAATGAAATGAATCTGCGTGTGGTGAAAGGTCACGTGACTGTAGCACAATTTATGATAGTATCAGATCACGCGGACAACAGACTTGGCGGTATGGGCACACTGCTGGTCCCATGTCAGTAGGGTGTGCTCCCCCACCCCCCAGACCTGGATACATGTGACGATACGGTGCGGATGGGAGTCGTACAGCAGTTGTATCATTTCCTACGGCAAGTCGGTCCACAGCTGTTGTAACTCGCCCTTGGGATCCCGCAGATTGGCACTGGTGTGGTCTGTCATGGGTGACCAGAACCTTCATGACGTGTGTGGGTGCCCTCATGTGCCCATTGGCTCTAACATCTGCATGCCCCACATGCCAGGCAGTTGCACGATACGAGCACCCGGCCTCATGCAAACCCACATTACGACCCCTATGAAACTCCGTCAAGTGCTTGTAATGCTGTCCAATGAGTCTACGAGGCATCCTCTGTCTCTGGTGACCAGATGTGCAAATCGAATCATTTACTTAACCCATCTCGGGTCTGCACGTGTACCAAATTACATAACTTCCTTTGTCACTGAGTCTATTTTCGAAGGAAGCAGGATCCCTGAAGCAACTGCACTGAATGGCTCATGACCTTCTGATCGTAGTCACACGCTGCCCCTACTAACACCCATCACCCTAAATCTGCAGCCACTGGTAACCACGTACCTCAGGGACCCCAAGGGGGACGTGCATCAGCTCCTCACCAAGATGGTCAAGCCAAAGATGCAGAAGGATTCACGCAAAATCAAACTTATCCTCAACAATGCTCCTGGCCTGACACAGACGTGATGCCACACCAACTCGCTGATTAAACCAGTGACGATGAGGTCAGAAGAGGCGGGGTCTACCCAGGCCACACCCCTAAGCGCTTTCATGAACCTGCCCCTCTGCTATCTCCGTTATCCGTGGTGCCCAGGCAGCACATGTTCCCGCCCAGACGTGACTGGCTGCCAGACCACAGGGCAGGCATTGGCAAAGCCGGGCAGCTGTTTACTGTGCAATTTTCACATCCTCACTGCGCCTTGTAAACTTTACTCACTAAAAACCCCAGCAGCCACTGTGCTGTTCGTGCGAGAGGCGGAAGTCATCGCCTAGTGACCGTAACTGATCGGCCTGGACCGTTACGAGACTAAGGTTTGCTGTTATTACTGTTACGATTGTTATTAAACTGTCTGGGCAGGAACTTTTATTTAAAGATACATTGATAGCTTAATCCAATTTACACAGCAATAGTTTACTGAGCCCCATAATCCCATATTCCCAATAACCACACTGTAATTCAACTTCCTTTAAAGTCTACCCTCTAGTCATTTTTGCTTTACGGACATTCTGCAATTACAATATTATCAACTGATCCATGGTAATTTTGGAAAAACCAGTTCTAAGGATTACACAAGTGCCCAAACTGGAATTAGAACAACCTTGTGGTAATTAATTAAGATGATTATCCTGCGCTCGGTGTGAGTACCTATACAGACAGGAGTAACTCTACTTCCTGTAGAAGAGGTGGGGCCAAGCAACTAGAGGAGGTGGGACCATGACATCTGATTGGTTGGTCCCGCCTCCTCCAGCTGCTTGAACCCACCTCCTCTACAATCTGATTGGTTACCTCCCTGGACCATTCATTTCTCCTTCTGCCCTCAGAACATTTTTGTGTAAGTAAATCTGCCATGAGTGCAGCTCTGACCCACGGCAGCAGCTCTGTTGGTGAGATCAGTGACTTTCAACTCTTATTACACTGGGCGCATGCAGGGCCATGCCCGAGGAGCAGGAAGAGGGAGGGGGTGTGATGGGAGGCGTAGGCCCCCCGTTACCATGGCGCCAGGGCCGACAATAGAGCAGTCGCCTTCCTTGCTGAAGGATGTGTGCAGAGTTGACTTGGATGCTCCTACAGGTGTCGCCTTCAAATCACGCTGCTAACATATCGGCCAGTGGCTTTCTGTGGCATCCTCAGTCTCCTCCTTAATAGCCTCCGTCGCATCCATGCAGCAGGATTTATTCAATGGACCTGCCACACGCAGGCAGGGGAAGTGGGCTGTAGCCATTGTGACATCATCGGAAGATTACATTGTTGTTAGTATGCTTGTTTGGTTCTTGGGTCAGGGGATGTTGGGGCTGTCACACCTTGGCCACGCCCACGGTCATTGCGATAAATGGCCCCAGAGAAAACGAACACGAGATTGAAAGCCGGAATAAACCCCGGCTGAATGCCCTGCTTCTGCGTGTGATGGACTGGCCGTTTGGTGCCGTAATGAAATTTGAACATGGAGCACCTCTGTTACCCATCTTGAATTCCTGGGCCGGGTTCGCCCGCACGCCGCCCGTCCCTGCGATTCGGAATGTGCCCGATCCAGGGATCACGAGTCCTGCGCCGGTTAATTGGCTTACAGACACATGCGAGCCTCCTTAGAGCAAATTATAATTGTAGTCCTCCAGTCAAAGGAGTGTTTTTCCCATTTAGTTCAGAAGTCTAAATTTAGCCAAGACAAGAGCATGTGACGGGCCTGAAGATTGTCAGTTCCAGCGCTAAAAGGCCCCCACAATTATCTGACGGCCCCCCCCCCTCCTCCCCAGCAGTCTCTGTTCCTGAGACACGCCGACGTCACCAAAGGCACATTTTCCTCTCCAAATTTCATTGCTGCCGCTTGTTTTTCAGAGCAAAACCTAATAATAAGCTGCATGAGTTGCTCTTTGTCTGTCAAAGACTGTGGCAAAAACATGCATCAGAGGACATTTTCTTACGTGATTTTTTTTAATGGTGATGGGTTGTTTTTTTTAAACCTGTAGCTGCTAAAATGAATGGCTAATTTTCAAACTTCTTCCAGTCCATTTCACCGCAATGACGTTTCCATCATATCCTGTCTTGTATTCTTAATATATCTGGAGGACAATCCCCCCCCCCGACCACCCGTTCGGATCTGGCAGCGCGCTGTAATCATTTACGAAGGTGTGCTTCGCTAAGTTGTAAACACCTTTAATTCCAAAAGGAACAGAAGATGGGTTTTTTGGGACCAAAGCCCCAGGAATCATGGGCCAGGAATGAAAACAGGAGCGTGCGGTAGAAGGTGTATTCGTGTGTGTGTGTGTGTGGATTATGTTTATACTACATTGTGGGGACCAAATGTCCCAACAAAGGTCTGTGAATGCAATAAAAAAGTAAAAATTCCAAAAGTCTTGTATTTTGTTTGGTTACTTATGGTTAAAGTTAGGGCTTGGTAGAGGTTATGGTCGTCGTGTTGTGATTAGAGCTTTCCACATAGAAATGAATGGAGTCCCCACAAAGTATAATTACAAACCTGTGTCTGTGTGTGTGTGTGTGTATGTGTGTGTCTTAATTATAAAGGAATGGTAGGGAATGCTGTGTGACATCAAGCTGACACCGCGGGCCTAATTCGGATGATGACCTGTTGTTGGCGGGGGTGGGGGGTGGGGACTACTGACCCATTCAGCAATTTAATACACCCCCCAGAACCACAGCCTCTTGTGATTTCCATAGTAACGTGAGAAATGTGACAAAACACTAATTACAGACATTCTGTGATCGGAATTTTTACTTTCCAAACACCACCACAGCTGCGACGGCGGAATGTCCGACAGTCCGATTATGTCGTTCACGGCAACCAGAGAGGGCGAGCCTAGCAGGGGGTGAGGAGATGGAGTCTGCATGTACCGTGCGCATGTAACATGGTACCTGTTTACACAGTCCTCCAGCACCATGTCAACATGTTCAGGGCACAATGAAGGAAGGAAGGAAGGAAGGAAGGAAGAGACCCATCGACCTCAAATGAATCTGGAACTTCCTGAGCCATAAGCTTATAGACGACAGTAACTGCTGTGAAATTTTATCGTCACATTCTGTTTGCAGTGTGCCGGTACTGATGCCAGTATAACACATAACATATATTTATTCTTAATCTCAGTTTGTCAGACTGCAAAAAATATAATTTCACCAAAGGGAGGCTGCCTTTAACACAGATATTGGATGTACCGTAATGTTCCAGCAACATTCACTGTTTTAACTAAAGGACAGGGCAGGAAAGAAGAATGTACACAATAGACCAGGGATAGGGGATTCATTCACATTGACTGCAAAATGTCTGAAAGCACTGAAGATACAAATGTGTTAGGGGTCTTTATGGTGCCACCCATCGCCAGTCTTTGTCCGAGTCAGTAGCCAGGATAAAGGGGCAGCTAACAGGTGCAGAGACAACTTACAGCTCCACAGCCCAGCCCCAGGCCCAAATTCTACCCCACTAGCTAAAGTGCTGACGCTGTGTGTTAGGAACATGGAACACAGCAAAAGCAGGACTCTCCTGGCACATTATTCCACATGAAAGGCATCAGACCGTTCAGCAGCCTGCTGACCTATTCGATTCTAGCTGGAAAGACTGTATTTCACGACAGATTACCCATTTGCTACACATGTGTACAGAGCGTTCCCTTTTGAACGAAGAACGTAGGAGTCCTGATAGGAAAACCCTGGTAATACCAGGTAGCCTGATGAAAGCTTAATGACCTAAATGACTTTTGAGAGAACGTGCACAGATATTCTAAACCCCCCAGAAGCGTCTGCCCTGCGCACAGCTGCACGATAACAGCGGTGTCTTCTAAGCTTTTTATTTGAAGGCGGTGTCTCTTTAAGGGTAAGAGGCAGCAAAGAACATAAAGCCTGCAAACAAATAAAGCCAGAGGGCAGATTTAAAAGGTGCTCTGTCGCCGGCTGCCGTAGTGCCCGCGTGGCAGGGGGGACTTACAGGCAGTGGGACGCTAATGTGCGAAATGGGGTTTTCAGTCCCGCAGGAAGGCATGGTGTCCAGACAGGTGCATTTTAGGAGTGTGTGATGGCGAGGGGGGGGGCTGGGGGGTGGTGGGGCTAAGCAGGGGGGAGCACAAAGTCATGTCCACTTGTCTGTTTGTTTTTGAAAATCAAAAAATAACCTTTTGTTTAAAAAAAAAAAAAAACAAGGATATAATTCAGGCTTGTATTAATCAAATATTTTATCTGTTTGCATTAAATCAGTGCTTCCCGATCCGGTCCTCGGGGACCCGCAGTCGGTCCATGTTTTTGCTCCCTCCAAACTCCCTGCCAGCGGTTTTTTCCATCCTTGCTCATCACTGCATTCCTAACGACGCTCCAAAAATTACCTGGCCATGCACACCCCCACATATCTATCCAGTGCCACAATATACTCACACAGACAGCGGCCAGTTTCTGGCCAGCCTATCATAAATCCACCATTACGATGGAAACCGTGAGCGACGACAGGGTGGAATGGGGGATTAAAGGGGATTCAGGCACCATGAAGACTTTTATCTCCTGCTCAGAATGAGCAGCGCCTCTAACAGATACTTCAGTTGGCGTGTGACGGCGCACAGGCAGCACTAATCATTAACATTTACAGATCCTGGAGGACAGGCCATGGTTGACCCCGGCGATGCCTCAATAAGGACCCCCCCTTTAGAATTAAAGGGGCCTTCTTATGCCTTTCGGTTTTTTCCTTTCCTTTAGTGTGTTATATAGCTTAATGTACATGTAAACAAAGCCTGCCAGGTCTTAAGGCCCAAAGTACACGCCAAAGGGAGAAACTCTCACCAGAGAAACCACTCTCCCTTAATGTGCCTGAAACGCCTCGTTGGAATTCCAGACCTTACTTCCGTGACGTGGTGAAGTCATCTCGTAACATAATCCTTATTGGCCGCCTACCTGTAAGGATCGTTTTGCAGCCTGTTGGTCAGCATGAGAAAAATAATGTGTTTTTATATTTTAGTAGACCCCAAAAATAAAATTTGGAACCGTGAAAATGAGCATAGTGGGGCCCCTTTCAGTTTTCCAAGGATGGCTTGCTAAGGATGCCGGTTCTGTCCTGTTCCACATATCCATGCAGACTAGTGACACGTACGCCAAGGGGAGAATGGTCACTTTCACAGTGCATGATGCATGTTTTGCAATTTCAATACAATGCAATTATTATGCTTGTGTTATATAAATATATGACAATTGTCCATGTCTGGAAAAGAAGGCCCAGATATTCCCTGTCCAAAATGGCAGACATAACTGTAATTCAGTCATCTGCATTTTTAAATACATGATGAATGAACGGCTAAGGTGTGTGCAAATAACCGAGGTTGAGAATCCATGGCTAAACACAAGCAGAGGAAGCCTTTAAGAACATTAAATTTATTTTTCTCTGGCGTTAAAAATGTTCAACACACGGTCTTGTTCCGTTTGGATCCAACTTTATCACACCTGTATATCTGCAAAGCAACAGATATATCACATCGAATCTTGGTCTCCAGCGGGTGTTTAAGACCTTGGTGACAACTTCACAGTGTTACTGTAATGCCACTGCCCCTGTTGTTACTGCTAAAATAACACATAATAACGGATGCGGGCTCTATGGCTTCAGCCTGAGAAAGCGTCGGTGTTTAATCAGGATTCAGGCCTTTCTGGAGAGAGTACAGCGGGGACGGTTAGGGTCACTCGGAACCCCAGGGGTCTGCTATGATGGCACCAAGACTGGGGTCTGGAGTCCCCCCCAGCGAGCTTATAATATACCGCCACAGATCCCAGTGCTCCTCCCCCACTTTCACACCCGACTTCCTTTCTGCCACTTTCATGATGGCTTCCTTCCCAGATTAAAGACAAACAGGTCGCACCACGCAGAAAGGTGTGAATCGACAGCAGCCCTGCCGCTGTCGTGTGCGTCGAAGCGAGCCCCTCTCGAAGGCAGTAAATGTCAGCGGCAAACATCTTACCGGCCGGCTAACCGCATCATGTCAAGCCACTAAGGCTGCCTGGGAAGCGCATGGGTGGCGCGCACGGCAAGGCGGCCTCTATCACGCAGGGTGTAACTGGGAGCTGCGAATTCACACAGCTACGTTATCAAATATCTCCATTTCTGTGCAGATCCCAGCAGCTACGGGGCAGTGGGGAACAATGAAGGCCTTCTGTTGTATTCTGTTGGGCTTGCAAAGAGCCCCCGGTAAAATAGGCCCCCGCTTACACTTAGAAGCGGAGCCCAGTTCCTCAACCCAGCGTCCCCATTCCCAGTAACAGCTTACGCCGATGACGCTGTTCAGCTGCTGTTTAATTTACCCACCTCCCTTTTTTGTCTCATGGCGCTCACCACTGTTTGCTTTAATCATGACTGCCTGCGAGTCACTTTGAAATTTTATTCAGATGAGTGCAAAAAAAAAAAAAAAAAAACGAAAATCACAAATTCTATAATCGCTACTTATGTTCAACTTTTCTTTTTTTCAAAAAGGCAGTAATTACTTAAGCAACTATGATGTTACGTGGCTGACATTCAGCCTCAAGTAATTAAAAATGAAATGAGGATCAAAGATTAATATCAGCTGGTTTCAACATTTGTTAAAAAGACTTGTTTGGCATGTAAATATATGCGTTTCGGGGCGGGATGGCGGCTCGGTGGGAAGTGTGTCGGTCTCACGGCTTCAGCTTTGGGGCTTTGAGTTCCTCCTCCAGCTCTCTGTGCGCAGACATCGCACGTTCTCCCAGTGTTCACCTGGGTTTCCACGTGAAGTCCAAGAACATGCAGTTAGACAAACTGGCATCTCTAAACTGCCTGCAGTGTGTGCTTTGGGCCACATTTGCATCCCAGCTCGGATGTCCCCCGCTTTGTGGGGAAAAATGGAGAGAATTATATTTCAGCAAAAATTTCTCATAATATTTGACCTTTGGATAATACCCAATAATATGCACTGGAAATCCATTGGTTTTTTTTTTTTGTTCATAAAGTTCTTCCAAGGTTTTATGAAGTAACATGAGGAACCTGCTTCAGCTATGAAGACTTTCCTCAGAGAAGGATAATGATCTTCGGAAATGCGGGCACAGCCATGGAGCTCAACTCCATCACATCCATCCACTCCATCCTGCAGCAGCAGGATTTATCTGATGCCCCAGTTACAGAATAAGAAAGACAGAAGGACAGAAGGTTGTGGGGTGGGGGCCGGCGAGGGGGTACAACTGGAGCCTCAGCACATGGCAAAAGCAGCTGCAAACCTCAAACCAGCCTGACGCTTTGCTCGCAACCAAGGAGTCATGAGGAGCTGTGACAGAATCCCCTCTCTATGCTCATTATGAGGCTCTCAGTAATCTTGCCTTGTCTGGGAAGAAGATACAATACTCCCCTCCCCCCCCGAAGCACTCGGATCCCATTAAAAGGCCCTGGCTGGAACACGCCTCACTGTCACAGGCAAATGCCCGGGTCCCCGTGAACTGAGGCAGGACTGTCACTCAGCACAGATGAGAGCCGTCTGACACACATGGGGCCACTTCGGATGTGGAGACGATGCTGGAGGTACAGACCACACTGGTCGTGGAATCCAAACGCTCTAGTGACCTGACATGGTGGACATGGAGACCAAACACTCTGGAGACCACACTACATATGGATACAGTGTTGGGTACAGACCACGCAGGATACGGAAACCGAATTCTCTAGAGACCCTACGCACTGGATATAGAAACCAAACAATTTAGGGATCACACTAGTTACAGGGACAACATGCTCTAGAGACCATTCTGGGTGTAGTAACCAAACACTCTAAGCACCACTAGATACAGAGATAGCGTTGGGCACAGACCACTCAGGACACAGAGACAGTATTACCTACAGACTACAGATGGACTGACCGGCCAGAGACCGCAATCTGCTGATTTTTAGCATGCTCAGCCTGGGACCGAAGACCGGCCTTTCAGTCTCATGTATTTCCAACACTGAACTGGTCCTTGTTATGCATGCAGCAGACGTCTGACGCACAGAGGCACAGGTAATAGCCTCACAGCCAGGTGCACACTCACAGCAGGTGCACACTCACAGCCAGGTGCACACTCACAGCCAGGTGCACACTCACAGCCAGGTGCACACTCACAGCCAGGTGCACACTAACAGCAGGTGCACACTCACAGCCAGGTGCACACTCACAGCCAGGTGCACACTCACAGCCACACCCTAACATGTCGTTAGTGTGGAAGTTGTCCACTGTGAGTGAAGACGACACAAAACTTTCAATTTGAAATACATGCAAAGCCAAAGTACACCGTGGGGGAACCGCTGCGAATAACGTGGTGAAACATCGGCGGTAAACATAAAACTAATTAAACCGATTAGTAAACATATATTAGATAATCTTGGAAAGCAATAATCATTAAGATTGGAAAGCTAGCTAAGGTTTGTCCTTATGAGACAGTAAAACTTTAACCCCACGCGCTATGATATCCGTGCAGTACAACGGAATAAATAAACCTCATCTTAATCTAGCTTACTGGCGAAGTAAGATTTGTATGTGCATAACATGTGATGCTGGTATTAATAATATTACCATGCACCTATTATTATTTGGAAGAGAGTAGTACTCTTCTATTTTATTTGGAGGTTTGTAATTTATGGACCTTTTTAAAAACTAGTAAAAAAACAAAAGAGAAAAAGGCCAATGTCATGTTTTCTGGTGAATTTAAATATGAAGGAAGAATGATACAAGTAACTGACATTTGCTGTTTCAATGTTTGCACCTGCTCTTGTTTGGTAAAGTAAAATATGTTGGGTGTATAGCAGCTTATTATCAGTTAATTGTTATTCGTACCTCTTTCCGGTCACTGAGCACTTTCTTTTGAGACTAAGTATAAGTGAGAGAAGATCCTGGAACTTAGTGTAGTTTGGGGGAAATTGTAAAGTTTAACATTTTTCTTTATAATATGAAAATAAACTTTTGCATTGAAGAAAAGGTGACTTTTCTATATGCTGTCAATTATAGTTCTTAGAAAGAAAATCAGAATCGGCAAGAATCGGTATTGGAAAAATATCGTAATCGGCCAAGAAAACTGCAATCGGTGCATCGCAAATGCAGACCACACTCTCTATGGTGGCAGTACATTCTAGAGGCTGGAACGTGATAACAACAAGGCTACAGAAACTCGATAAAAAGCACAGAAATAAGCTGTACTGGGCTATGTACAGTGTTACATTCGTAATTAGTAAAAATGCATTTCATCTTGTTGAGCACTGAGCCAAACGATGAAGCATGACGGCGTACTTTACGGGATTAAATGCAGCATGGAGAGCTCTGTTCGTAGATGTTTTTTGGCAGCGTCCACATCGGCTACTAGGCGTCAGCACGACAATCGCTTAGGGAGAACATCAACGAAGACGTACACTGGGACGTGTCTGTCACCCGGCAACGGGCCGCCCGGCACGGCGAGTCTCACATCAGATTGTGTCACTCTCTACAGTGGGGGGCCGAGAACAGTGCCCCGAAGTTTACAGAGGAAAGAGAGGACATAGATGGGGGGGGTGGGGGCTGCCGAGACAGTCGCTGATGTTTGATGTGTCAGGGCAGGAAAGCAAAAAGCGAGCCTGATGACTCCAGGCACTCGTGGAGATGGCTGCCATCGCAGGGCTACGAGGCCTTGGTGAGCATCCTGCCAACCGACAGCATGACATGCACCCTGCCCCGAGAGAGAGTGCTCTCCGCTCCGCAAAACTCACAAGATGCCAGTTGCAGGAGCCACTGCTAGCTTCATTCATTCATTCATTCATTCATTCATTCATTCATTCATTCAGTCATTCATCCATGCCCAACACAGGGAGATTGACACGAGTTTATTTGTATTTTCTAAGTATCAAAAGAGGTACTCTGCAATGTATTTTGTTGGCATAGTCCATCTGAAAGCTCTCTTTTAAATAAAAAAGCACAAAGACATATACAGAAGTGAGCACTAGCTAAGCACAGGGTCAGTCATCCATCTAACACCCAAGGAGAAGTTTTTCAGGAGGTAAAGGCTCTTGATAAAGTGCCCAATGAAGTTGAGTCTATTCTGTCAGACACAGAATTCAAACCAGTGACCTTCAGATCGCAGGAATATAGGCCTGACCCAGAGATCCACATAGCCTATCAGCTTCACCCATGGGTGGCAGTCAGACACGCACTCCGCCAGCACCTCCCACCTGGCAAGGGCTCAACATTCCAGATAATTAGCCGAGGAAACATCAAAGGGAAGCCAGGTGCTCACTACCGGAAAATATAACAGCCTAAACTGGTGAGCCGCAGGTGCCCACGTTACATAATTAGCAGGCGATACTCGTGAGCGCTTGATTAGTAACAGTTAACGCCTTCTCCCTGTGAATCAGCGGTCTGCTAAGTGAGCCTTCAACTGCAGCGATAAAAATGTCCGGGCAACACGCTAAAGGCACACTGAGGGATGTGGTGACGTTATGCAAGCGCCAAGCCTGGCAAACTGGGCGTGCATCTAAGGGAGTTAGGCTTCATGCTAACATGCTAACATGCTAGGCGGCTGCAGGCTGTAGACTGCTGGTTACGATTTATTCTGATGGGTAGTACCACCCATTTATGGGTAGTACCACCATCTGTGTACGGTCTCGCTCTCTGTCTCTGCCATCACGGGATGATGAACATGGTCAATACAAGGGGAAGAGGCTTCAATGCGCCGGCAAAGTATGGGAAGTACAGGGCATAAACTGGGACGGATCTCCGGTTTGACATGAACCCCGAGACTCACATCGAGGATCCAGGGAGCCTCGCCCTGGTCCAGACCTGGTTAATTCAGTCATCTGCTGGCTTGTTAAATATGGCCTTCAGACACATTATCCCATAATCCTCACGGGTATAGCACACTTTTGACAAGTATTACAATTAGGTTTACAAACATATAGATGTTTAAGAAGCGTGATGAACTACATAAACTGCTTATTTAATCATTATTTGACCCACAGCTCGTCATTCATTTTCCATTTACTACAGCGTTTGGCGGCACATTGTCATCATTGTGCTTCAAGTTCAATGAACTTTGTCTGACTTCACGTGCCCCCCCGATTCATATAGGGTTCTTCCCATAATTAAAATTGTGCAAATTCCCAAACACACGAGCCGAATGGTACCGCTGACATTTCTAAAACCCTGAGTGATCTGGAAGCATAACCAATATAAAATGTAAATTGATATAATCTCACTCGGGGAATGTTCAAGAAAGGAAATGGGATATGAGGCATTTTCAATGAGTCAGTTTACCTGCGGAGTCCAACTCCCTGAATATGAACAACTTTACACAGCAACAGCTGGGAAAATAGCTTTAAAATCTACCTGTCGGGGGAATAAATGGACGAAGCCGCCGCAATCCGATAAATCAAACTGCAGCAGTGACGGCTTCGCTCGACCAGTGCTAGTGGGAAATATTCATAAATAAAGCCTGTAAACCAATTGGTACCTACACTGTTGGGAATCAAAGCCAAATATCAGACCAGCCCCCCCCCTTCCCCCGTAGGTTCCTAGCTTTTGCATCCTGGAATTGCTGCGTTTTTTCCCGCCCAATAAGACCACATTTCAACACAACAAAATGCCGGTAGCCCCAGGTATCAGTGTACAAAAATAGGTAACACTTTGCTAAACCCATGTTTTTAGTCATTTATAAACATATTCATAATGGATTATAATGCATTCATAGCGCATTATATGGCTATAAATCATTTTAAAAACACATAACACTTAGGCATGTTTATTAAGTATTATGAATGCTTTACGAAGCTCTGATCTATAATGCACTATGGATACCTTTATAATGCCGTTATAAAGCATCCTTAATGCTTATACCGAATGTTATAATGCATGTGTATACTGCTTTATGAAAGCCATATTATTTGTTATGAATGTGCTTATAAATTACTAAAACCATGGACTTAAGTAAAGTGTTACCCAAAAATGTTAGGATACCCCCCCTCCCCCCCAACCCCAAATCCCAACTCTCATGAGCTCAAACATGGAGTGGATGAAGGTTTCGGTGACAGTCGCCTTCGGTGAGACGACAGGGAGCGAAAGCGTCACACACTGACTGCTCCCGCGGTCGTTGACGCGTCTTAAGATGTGCAGCCAAAGAAAAACTATGTTAGAGTCATTTGTGGTAAAGAGATGAAGCAAATTCGAGAGCCAATGCCTCTCCTGTAACAGCTAGTGCTCTGACCCATCTTATTCCCCATCTACACAGTCTACAGTAATTTGCTCTTTACTGAATGTTCTTCTTAAACAACTATCAACAAAATATCTCAATATAAATGAATCATGGCCTTTTGAAGGCTGCTGTTCTGCGGTTGTGTCCGTTACAGGATATTCACGTCGCCCTTGGATCGCGGTGCCGCTTTGACCGCAGGAATCGGCTCCGTGAGCGTGTCCCGCTCACTGCCCTAAACACGTGGTAAACCGCAGCTGGAATCGTGAAAGGACACTGTGATTTTTTTTGCTCCAAGGAGACAGAGACTCCGCTGAGTCAAAAGAAAAACCGTGCAAAATAAGCCTAAATTACCAGCACTCAATAAACCTGATAAAGGGGCAGTAGAGACTGATTCTGATCTGCCAAAAATGCAGCGTACATATATGGTTATGCAAATAAGCAATTCTGATGGTTTTACATCCATGACCACATTAGAGCACCAGATTTTTCCTAGGTACAACATTATTTAGATGGAAAAACACGGCTGTTAAATCCTCCACGGGAGCTGTGATGCACCTCCCCTTCACAAGGCCATTTCGAAACATTCCATGGTGAAATGAATTTAGCTAAATCTCATCTTGTCATTATGTACCAATTACCCATCTGCCACTGGTAACTAGTAGAACACGGTGATGCTTGGTGCTCACCGAGGGCCTCTCATAGGCTCCTGGGCCCTCATATGTACGCTCAGCACTAATCGAGGGGCCTTACACACCCTCCACAGCCCCACAGGGTTGTCCCCTGTCCCTTATAATATGGGATTGGAAGAGCTGCTGTGTCCTGTATTATACGGGTGGCAACCCTAGTCAATAATTAACCCAGTAGGCTCCCTTTCAAGAGGAACTGCGAACTTTACATGGAAAATGAATCAGCATCAGGAGGAAAATCATTCCTTAAAGACACAGTCATCAGAGTGAAGCTCACTGGGTCAGTCAGGTAATCTGTGTAGCCGAATCAATGAACCGAATCAATTCAAACGTTCTTAATTGGTTGTATAGGTTTTGCTCAAACGATAAGTAAACTCCAAGGTGGTGCCGGGAAAACATTTTGGCACAAATGCCGGCTTTATCTCTGTGAGTCCGGGAACGTGTTATCCTGATTGGCGAGGTTCCACTTGGAACACGGTGCTGGAATTAATGCGGCTGGTTCTTTGGGCCTCACTGCTGTTTAATGGAACGACACCAGAAACGAGTGGATCTGCAGCCGGAAGCCACTGACTATCAATCATCCCCTCGTTGGCATACAGCAAGAAAACGATCCTGCATGCAGTGGAACCTCAAAGACAGTAATGCTGAACTTGCAGAAGTAAATGACACCAGGCCTTCAACTGTCCTGTGTTTGTATTTCCGAAGCGTTCGATTTGTCATTGGCCTGCCAGTCAGGGCATGAATTCGTATTGGTCAAGAGCCAAGTGCAAGGTGTGATGTAAGCGCGGAGCATGGGAGGCTGGAGATTCTCTTGATTCAGGAGTGACATGCCTTCGTCTGGACATGCACGGCGGCAGTAAATAATTAATTGACTTGCGACAAAAACAAAAAATTGCACTCCTGGTTTATTTGACAACGTGCCGTTATGAATCTGGGCACTCGGATTTGTACTCTTGGAAGCTCAATAATATTATGCAATTCCTTCATCATAAACAGGCTGGTCTTTCCTTAATACTAGGAATTGCATTCAAATAGTGAAACACCCCTATCCACAGGTAAAGCAGAATGAGTTTATGCTCACGGAAACAAGATCAAATCTTTACTCTTCATAATTGAATTACATTATATCATTACAACCAATTAATTTCTCGATGAAGACAAAATAAATGTGACAAAGATAAGAGTTCGACAATGACGATTATTGAATATTTTCTTCCCAAACGAACATGGTAGCAAGCAGAACACTAGAACCACGGGCTAAACAACATTTTTAATTACATTTAATTGTCAAAAATGAGGCGGTTATAAACACCCACCACAGACAGGAACAAACAAATACTAAGAGGCGCAATGCCGATATAAGAAAATAAGACAACAGAAATCAAGAACCACATTTCAAGTGGCAGAAAACCTGCGGAATAAAACCTACGAGTGATATGCTGCCATTTGGGAGTAATTAATACAGCAGTAATTTAGCTATACTGCTGCTCAGCATTAAAGGGACGGCGTCGTGATTTAAAAGTGACGGCAGTACAAACTGAGCCGAGTCTTTTAATCTGTTGCCCGTAAACAAAAAACATAAGTCAGGAAGTAAACAAAAAAAGGGCAGCATGTACAGTAATGAGGTGGGGGCTTTGCGAGTCGGCACCCCGGAGGCGAGTGGCTGGTAAGACCTGCGGCCTCATGGGAAGGCGATCTCCCTACCAGAGAGGGCCGCGAGCTTTGGCTGCCACCGTCAGCGATTCACGGCACGCCCAGCAAAACGAAACGCAATTACGAAACCTGAATACGCTTCTCGCCGGCTGAGTTGGATGAATGAAAATGGGATTTTTTTTTTTTCCAGAACTGGGGGGATTCCTGCCCCTAACAAATAAGCTGTGTGAAGAATAATTAAAGCCATACATCTGTCTGTAAGGCCCCAAAAACGTGATAACAGGAAACGAATGGAAGTGTTATCATTTCGGAGCACTTGACCTATATTTGGCGCCAGTTTCCTGAGATAATGGTGCGACTTTACCTGCCATAAACCAGCATGGGCCATTAAAAAAGTCATAATTATGTTATTCAAACCGACGTGTGCCCTCATTCTCCAATTCAGGGTGCTTGTTGCACTGCTTTCAGTGTGTGGCTTAGTGGGTCAGGACACTGTGCTTGTGATCAGAAGGTCATAGGTCCAAATCCAACAGCTGGCAGAGCGATTCTCCTGCTGGGAATATGAACAAGGCCCTTAACCCCCCCCCAGTGGATTAAAGAACCTATTTTGCTTTGGATAAAGGGACTGGCTAAATAAATAAAACGTAAATACACACATTCTCTTTGCGAGCTCAGAGGAACTGTCAATGCTGAAAAGGGAAGTGTAACTCCTCTCAGCTGCTGATTTCCTGCTTTGTCATCCTCCACATGTGACGTTTATACGGGAACTTGGCCCTTACGCTCTTTCTACCATGGCACATGTTGGAGGTCCGGCGCGGATACACGCACGGCAACGGTTGCTAAGTAATGGGTCTGAAAGCAAGCTCATGGCTCTCACTCGCAACTTCACTTTGCAGGGGAAACTCGCAGGACTGGCCTGCCCCCCCCTTTCAGCTCACAGGGTCTGGATGACGACGTGCACGGTGTGTTTACCACGTGCTCCGCCGCATGGCAGGGCTGCCTGACAGATCTCCTCCTCTCCTCTTTTAAATCCCTTTCTCTGCTGCTGGGGGTGTCAGTGCTCTTTCCGTTGGTCGGGGGCGGGTGCTCTATACGTTCTCAAGCTCTTCCATCCCCCCACCAGTTTTTGTGTGTGAAAAATCAGATCACCGTGAGCCACGTTGAAATCCCTCACAGACATGGAACACTGACGAACCTCCCTATCGCTCTCTCGGGAAGCGGGAGAAGCCAAGGGGGCTGGAGGCCTGCTCTCCCAACACCTGCAATGCTTTATCACAAAGTATTACGCAAATTCTCCACCGCAGAGATTACATCCCGATGATGATGCGCTTGCAAACTGGGCTGCAATTTGCCCAGGAAATGCATGCGTCCTCAGATTGCCTGCGGGGGTGGGATGGGGGGGGGGGGTCTATTGAGATTGGATAAAGCATGGATACGCTGGTACTGAGCCTTCCTCAGCAAAGCCTCGCTGTTTATGCCTTGGCACGTGAAGTGTAATTTATACAACCCACTCGCAGAACTACAATATTTTTAAAGTTAAAAATTAAAAAAATTTTACTTACCATAACATATATATTCTAATTTTCGCTATGGGCCAAAGGGGGAGGGGAGAAAATGCCCGAAGGCAATGGAGGGAAAGCGGTATCGCAGCCGAGTTCCGGCCCCCCAGGGCTGAGCTCCAGCGTGGCTACATCCCATCTACCTGCGTATCGAATCAGTCCCCCCAGGTCAGCTGTTTGAAGCTTCTCTTGTGCATCATCAGAGCGTCTTATCAGGGATATGCTGCTTTTCTGGGGGAGTCCCGGCTCTCACCGTTACTGCCCTAACACCCCACACCACAGCACCCCACAGGCAACGGCACCAAGTTTAAGCCCCTCGCTCTCAGACCGTGTGAGCGGACTCACAAGCGCGGCACCGTGCACGTGCCAGGAATAAAGGACTCCGTTAGGGGCATCCGTTCCCGTGCCCCCCCCATCAGGGCTTCTGTATGCAGCGACATCCCTTCTGAACAGCCGAGAGCGTCTTCGCAGCGCGTGTGGGCCTGCATTCGAAAAGTTTCTTTGGAGCTGAGAGAGACAGATAAGCTGCCAATTCCAACGCTGACTAGTGAGAGCTGGGAAGCGTCCAGCGACTCGGACGTCTTTTACGAAGGTTTGAACTGAAAAAGATTCGATTTTGGTGTCTAGCATGTTCCTGGGGGAGGACAGCGGTGCGGTTTATTACCATGGTCACCAAGCGCTGCACCAAAAAATGGGCCGACCGCCGGGAAACACAGGGAAGATGCGGGAAGCCGGACTCAGCGCCTCCTGGAGCAGATAAAGAGTTAGTAGCTATCAGTCTGTCAGGCTTCCTTGAAGGTCACCAATGTGCCCTGTCCTTAATAACAGCGCTTAGCCTAGAATGCTTTGCTACATGGGCGGGCGCCGGGGCGTAGCTAGACATTCTGGCCCCCAGATAAAATATCACCTGCCCCCCCCCCCCCCCCCCCCGACGTTAGGGTTGCCACTTGAAATCTACGGGACACCAACCCCCTGACGGCCCCCTGAATCTGCAAGGGTATACATGCCCATGCTGTGGCCCCTCTAAAGTGCTGGGCCTCCTGAATCTGCCAGGGTATCCATGCCCCTGCTGTGGCCCCTGTAAAGTGCTGGGCCCCCTGAATCTGCCAGGGTATCCATGCCCCTGCTGTGGCCCCTGTAAAGTGCTGGGCCCCCTGAATCTGCCAGGGTATCCATGCCCCTGCTGTGGCCCCAGTAAAGTGCTGGGCCCCCTGAATCTGCCAGGGTATCCATGCCCCTGCTGTGGCCCCTGTAAAGTGCTGGGCCCCCTGAATCTGCCAGGGTATCCATGCCCCTGCTGTGGCCCCTGTAAAGTGCTGGGCCCCCTGAATCTGCCAGGGTATCCATGCCCCTGCTGTGGCCCCTGTAAAGTGCTGGGCCCCCTGAATCTACCAGGGTACTCATGCCCCTGCTGTGGCCCCTGTAAAGTGCTGGGCCCCCTGAATCTGCCAGGGTATCCATGCCCCTGCTGTGGCCCCTGTAAAGTGCTGGGCCCCCTGAATCTGCCAGGGTATCCATGCCCCTGCTGTGGCCCCTGTAAAGTGCTGGGCCCCCTGAATCTGCCAGGGTATCCATGCCCCTGCTGTGGCCCCTGTAAAGTGCTGGGCCCCCTGAATCTGCCAGGGTATCCATGCCCCTGCTGTGGCCCCTGTAAAGTGCTGGGCCCCCTGAATCTGCCAGGGTATCCATGCCCCTGCTGTGGCCCTGGCCAGGGTGCAGAGCTATTGATTACTTTGGATAAAAGCCACTGAATAAATGGCAATATCTGTAGAGGCAGAAGGAATTCCCTCAAAGACCCTCAATGGGAGAGCTGGAATTTATAACTCTTGTGGCAGTACAGCAAACTCATGTTAGCACTCACTTTCACAAACTAAAGAGACGGGGGGTGGAGGATGAGAGCGGAAAGGACGGGCAAGGATGGGATGGGGGTGGGGGCCGAAAGGCGAGGCTGCTGGGCTCCTTAATCATCATCGTTCAGCTGTCACAGACCGCAGAGCCGGAATCCAGGCCCCAGACACCAGCACCCATCTGCTGCCGCTGAAGACAGACAAAGGCCTTAATTTGAATAAATGTCCCCTTTTCTACACGAACATTTTATTGCTTTGGCTCATCAGGAGAGAAAGTCAAATGAAAGAGGGAAAGGCCGGGTGGTGGGGTGCCGTTTGCGGCGGGAAATGGCCCAGGCCCGTCCCGAGTCCTTTTCAGGACAGCGACATGCCACTTAGACCAGTTTGCGGTTTACACTGCAGTTCCAGCAGCTCTCCTGCCAAGCCAGCAAACGCTCCTCCCAGTCGTCCGGCAAGCTGTTAATTACAGAGGAATCACCCGCTAGTGTCCACAGTTTCGATTTAATTTCAATTTCAATTGCACTTCCCCGACAGGAATGTCCATTCATCCTTACGCCGGTCCGTCTGGTTGGTGGACCCAGGGTGTCGGGAGGAACACAGGCAAACGCGAGCCCGCGTGGGGGGCACCGGGTTTAGGCAGGAGCATACGCTGTGTGGCCCCGCCCACCCCCAACGACTAATGAGCAGCTGCTAGGGGTCCCACAAGTAAACATCCAGGAACCACAAATTTTATTAAGCAGGATGACTTTGACCATGACAGCGATGCAGGGCTTCTTCTTATCTACTGCTGCCACAAGGGCCGACGCCTCCAGGACTGTGGGATCGGGTCCCGTCCCGACTCTTCGTGTGTCGGTGGTGCTCATATGCTTCTTCTGTTTGTGCAACCTTCCTCCTTCAGACTTGTGGGTTGGGGTTTGTGAATTCCCCTCGGCGAGTGTATGTGTGGGATGTGATGGATGGGTATTCTGTCCGGAGTGTCTCGCTCCAGGCTCCAGGCTCACTACCTCCTTTCATCAGGTATGGAAAACAGATGGATGCGTATTTATCTTTATACCCAGTAAAACTTTATTTATAAAGCAAACGAAACTGCATGCACTCGCTCCCTGTCCAGGGTGCTCCCCTGCCGTGTCCCCTGTGCTTCCTGGGATCGACGCCAGGCTCCATACTGGGTAAAGAGCCAGAAGATGGATGGCTCAGACCCCATGCTCCGTGAGGGGTTCACGAACCCACCAAAAGCCCGGGACGTCGCAGGAATCAGCACGCGTCTCTGTGAGACGCAGTGCAGGCTGCACTACTGTACATTCTTACTGAAAGTCTCCATTCAAGTCACTATTCGGGTAAATGAAAAAATAAGAAAAATGCCGCGCACATGTTTCGCTTTGGGAGTGCGACCCAATCCATTCATGATGGTGCCATTTCAAAATCATTTCTGCCCAACATCCAGTGCATCAATTTTAACAGACAAAAAGTCCACCATCATAAAAATTGTTAAAAGTACCGCCCAGTGCAGCATACTTTCAAACTATGCATAAATAGCGGCCTCCTGTTTTATTTCTTTCAGAATCCAATACATTTTATTCCCCCCCCAAATGTGTACGCTGGCGTAAACGAACGCTCTCTCACACAGAAAGGTGCTTTCATGCCACAGCGAGCAGCTTTCACAATCCTTCATCCCGCACACCGCAGCCAAATTTCCCTCTTTGATCCGCCCATGTTGCCATCCGGTTATGCTCCTCGCCAGCGTGCTATTATGTCAGAACCCTATTATGCTAAACTGAACGCTAAAGCCGGCCTGAAAAGAACCTCCTGTGACACCCGCCTTCAGTGGGGGCGACGCTGACCAAACCTCAGCCTGTCAAGATGATGACAATAATAGATAAAAAAATCTGGGAATTTTCCTCAGCATCCCCAACCGAACCTTTCACTGTCCTTAATTTAGCCCAAAAGGTCGCTAACACTTACGCTAATCTCTATAACTAGGTGGTGTTAATGCACACATTTCCCTTGTAAGTGGATGTAAACAGTGGAAAATCTATTGAGATGAGGAGTGGAAGAGAAAGGCTTTTAAACCAAGGAGAAATGAACACTATGGAGAGAATGATGAAAGCCAGACCGTAATGGAGTAGTCTATGGACCGGGGTGAAAACAGGGGCGGGGCCACATGGCTGAAAGCTGATTGGCCACCGAAGTGTGCCCACCCCTATCACTCCCCAAGTCGAAACATATCATTGGCTAATGATAAGGTTGGCCCCTCTGTATGAATTATGATCCCTCTTGTGCCCCCCCACCTTATAAAATCTTAGAATCGCCCATCTAAACATCACATACTATTGGTTGTAGCAAATTGATATAAATATTGTCACAAACCTTTGGTAATCAACTCTATACCCCAAACCCTGGTATTTCTACTGAACCTGAATTGTACTGAAACCAAAAACTGCACAGTTACGAAAAATAACAATAAATAATGGTACGGAAAAGGAGCAGATGAATCCACAGAGATTTAATACTGCATGCGAGGTAATATTTCCCCATTAATGTAGGAATGCACCTACCACATAACTCCCTGTGTTTAGAGAAAATCAGTAAGGAATAAATTCCATGTCAACATCTGGATTAAGACAAACATGCGTTGGCAAAATTAAGCACTCGAATCCTTAAAATATTAGCACCCGTTAATAATTACCATAGTTACCATAGAAACATGGCAAAAACGTTTTGCTGCTCCTGACCTTAGTGTCACTTAATGCATCCCATTAAGTTTCTGAACCCGCCAGTTGAGGAAGTGTCCTAGACACCTTTTTGAACAGAAAGGTATGAATGATCTTTGTTTCTAGTGTATTATGCAGATTCCCATCAGTAAATAACTTCCAATAGTAAATAACTTTCTAAATTCCAGACAAAGCCAGTGTCAGCTGTTCAAAACCCATTAGTAGGGGACCAGGGGTGGAATGTAGGGCGGGCTTACGGGTGGGGTTAGAGGTGGGGCAGGGGCTGGATGTAGGGTGCGGTGGGGTGTGGGGGGGCAGGGTCAGGAGCGGGATGTAGGGCGGGGTCAGGGGTGGGATGTAGGGCGGGGTAATGGTGGGGCAGGGTCAGGGGTGGGGTTGTTCAAGTACGCACCATACTCGCTGTCATAGAAGACGACGAACTTCTGCCAGCGCAGCTCGGCGACCAGCTGAAGAGTGACATCGTTGAGGCGCACGGGCGGCCGGGCGGCCAGTGTGTAGCGCTCGCCATCGGGGCTGGGGTTCAGCTGGCAGGCCGTGCGTGGAGAGCCGTCGCGGTGCCGCTGCACAAAGAGGTGCGGAATGTGCATGGCGTCGGTGAGGGACTGCAGTGCACTGGCCGACGCGCAGCCCGTCGATGTCACCAGCGCCAGGATTCCCTGGGTCATCAACTCGCAGGCTGGAAAAACAACAGAGGAAGAAGGCGGACTGGGTGTCATGCGGTGAGCTTATGTCTGATTGGTCGACTGCAATGTCAGTCATATCATGATACAGGAAATACATCGAATGATATTCATGTTCACAAAACATCGGGATCAGTTATAGATGAACCTCACTCATCCTTTTTATCCATGCTTGTGCTACATAGAGAACCCAACAGAAACCAAACAACAACATGGGGAGAACATGCAAACTTCACACACGTAGACCTGAGACGGAGGTTCGAACCCTCTTCCCAGAGTCAACAGTGTCAACCACTGCACCAGCCACCTCTCTTTATCCTTTTCATCGTTCTCAAGAAATCAAACAGTATTTCTTTGGAAAACCTGCTATCGCAGCCCACAGGTTGCCTTGGTTCAAACATCTTATCTCGTTCCAAATACGAAGCCTATTATCTCCACCTTTTAAGACGGACTTCTGAGGATAAGACGGCTTTAGCGTGGTTCCTCATGTGCCGTGGACAGGTTTCATAAAGAAAGTGCCTTCACTGGATAGCTGCATAGCCAGCATGTGTGAAGGGGGGGAGGGATGGGCATTGACGCTGAGAACCCCTAATTGCCCTCATTCCATTATCAGTGTACAGCGAAACTCTCAATGCAGAATTGGGGGCAGTTTCATAGCTACCTGTCATATTTCACTCCCAAAAAAATGCCCCTCATTAATGATACATAGGATGTCGGGTGTATGTGCCTCGCACTACATAAAAAAAAGGACGATAATGTACAGTATGTGTTTACTAATTTTTAAAACATGTTGACACTAACCAATTTATATAATTGCATGTTGGAACAGAAGCAGTTTTTCATGGGTAGAAAAGCAGGACTAATCTTGACAGCAATATTTTAGTCATAACCTTTGCATTACAAATGGTACTTTATCATAATACTGCATGTTATCTTTTATCTTTATGCTCTTTTTAGTTCTAAACACTCCTTTATCATAATGCTAGATGCTGTCCTTTATCCTTATGCTCCTTCATGTTATAGACACTCCTTTATCATAATGCTAGATGCTGTCCTTTATCCTTATGCTCCTTTATGTTATAGACACTGCTTTATCATAATGCTAGATGCTGTCCTTTATCCTTATGCTCCTTTATGTTATAGACACTCCTTTATCATAATGCTAGATGCTGTCCTTTATCCTTATGCTCCTTTATGTTATAGACACTCCTTTATCATAATGCTAGATGCTGTCCTTTATCCTTATGCTCCTTTATGTTATAGACACTGCTTTATCATAATGCTAGATGCTGTCCTTTATCCTTATGCTCCTTCATGTTATAGACACTGCTTTATCATAATGCTAGATGCTGTCCTTTATCCTTATGCTCCTTTATGTTATAGACACTCCTTTATCATAATGCTAGATGCTGTCCTTTATCCTTGTGCTCCTTTATGTTATAGACACTCTTTTATCATAATGCTAGATGCTGTCCTTTATCCTTATGCTCCTTTATGTTATAGACACTCCTTTATCATAATGCTAGATGCTGTCCTTTATCCTTATGCTCCTTCATGTTATAGACACTCCTTTATCATAATGCTAGATGCTGTCCTTTATCCTTATGCTCCTTTATGTTATAGACACTCCTTTATCATGATGCTAGATGCTATCCTTTATCCTTATGCTCCTTTATGTTATAGACACTCCTTTATCATGATGCTAGATGCTATCCTTTATCCTTATGCTCCTTTATGTGATAAACACCCCATTATCATAATGCAATATGCTATTCTTTATTCTTATGCTCCGTTATGTTATGGACACTCCTTTATCATGATGCTAGATTTTCTCGTAGACACCCTCTTTCATTATGCTATATGCTAATCTGCTACATACATGCCTTTATCGTAACTTTACATATTGTCCTGTATCATTCTTGTGCCACAGACAGGGCTTTCTCACAATGTTAGATGCCATCCTTTATCATTACACTCCTTTATGCTATAATCTTTTATCATTATTGTACATACCATCCTTTATTATTATTCTACATGCTTTCTTTATCCTTAGTCACTGTACATATTATACTATATCTATTGTTTTAAAGTTCTTCTCTGCAGTCCTGTGTTATACGTTCTAGGTCACTGCCTTAATCATTTCAATAACCATTTTCAAAGATTAGTGACATTTATTGTATGCGTCTATGGAACATTAGGAACTAGCAGACCTCTGACTGGTCTATGTTTGAGTCCAATCAACACCCTGCCACATATCTACAGGGTGAATGGTATGAAATGCAAGGCCCTTCCATCGATCACCACCATGCATCATAGACCAAAGCAATTCCCAGAAATAGAGTCACTTCACGCGGTGCTGCCTTTGTGTGCCGGGCCTGCACTGTATTTTAAACACCTGTAGATAATTGGGCTGTAATTGCAGTACACTGATTGCCAGCCTCACCTCATAAACCCGCTTAGAAGGAACTTTGCACTTGCCACGTAAGTCGCATTAAGGCATTAACAACGGCCTACTGGCATCCCCATTCTGAGGAGTGGAGGTCGCTCGCCACGTTCGTTTCGCTCATTATCTAAGAATCACTCAGACGGAATAATTTAATCGAAAGTTAAAATTATCCAAGCGCTGCATTTAAAAGCGTATGAGATGTACACCCCGGAAGTAACTGGAAACAAAGGACAATGAGGGAGAAAACAGACGGTGTTGGGTGACGCCCAGATCGTCTCGCCGGATGACAGACTTGGACAGGAAGGATTGATAGGCGCCTGGCTCATTATTTCTTAAGGCCAATTGAGTTTTAATTTGCACCATGTTTAAATTAAAAGCCCCTCTCTGTTTGCGCGTCTCCACGGATCGACTTGCCGCCATTGTTTGGGCCGGACCTCTTGTGTCCCAAGAGGGCAACTGTTTGTGGGCACAACGATGGAAAAGTGAATGAACACCCTGTCAAACTGACAGCTGGAGAGGCACAGACTGACCGGGAGGATCCTCTATATCCCAGGTTCACCTCCAACAGCACCACCTGGGAGCCACAGCATAAGCCCTCGCCTCTTATTTTAAGGGACCCTCAGCTGTATTTGCATCTAATCTTTTGTCTAGACCAGGGGTGGCCAATCTTACCCGCAAATGGCCGGTGTGTGTGCGGGTTTTCGCTGAAACTAGATTACTAATTAGAGGACTGATTGGCTGAAATGTCCTCAGACCTGGGTTTGAACAACTGAGCTAAAGGTTACCCCAAAAAACCCGTATACACACCAACCCATTGTGGATAAAATTGCCCACCCCTGGTCTAGACGATACTCACGCACTGCTGAGTGCTTCGGAAATCGGCCCGGATTTCAGCCCCTTAAACCGGTGATCCAGGTAACAAGGAAGAAAGAACAGCAAGCAGTTATTGTAGCATGTCGGCCATGTTTACCCCAATGCTGGGGAGAGACGAAACGGATGGACTCTTCAAACAAACCGCGATATTTGTCAATTTCTTAATTAAGGAAACAAAAAAAAAAAGCCAGCGGTATGAGGGGAAGAGTTTCCCAAGCAGGTTAGTAGAAAGAAGGAGCGAAGCCCATTTCTACATTTTTTTGTTGCAAGGAACCCAGCCGCAACGTTCAGAGCCAAACTTCAGCACGTTTAATTAGCTGCTGCTCGGCTTGTAAACATAAATCATTGCAGAATGACAAAATTGCTATTTTGAGCAAGAGAGAAGTTAAATGATTTGTAGAAAGTCTATTAACGTAATTTTTCCATTAAAAAGATTGGAAAATGAATATGCAACTTTAAGATGTTGAGACTCTTTTTATCATTCTATTTAATTCATTTAGTTTTATTACATCAGTGTATTCTGAGGTTTGTAGTTGCGTTTTCTGATCTACCTGAATGCCATGAGTATTGGCACAATTGTGCTCCATTACCTATAAGGTGCATGATAGTGGGGCACTGAAATGTAGGAAACATTGGTATGTCTTGGTAAACATTGGTATGGCCATTTTTCATAACCACTTATCTATTGAAGGATCACAATGGGCCTGGAGCCTCTCCCAGAAGACCATTCCAGGCAGAGGACATCCTGGACGGGATGCCAGACCCCAACATAAGCACATGCTACGAGTAATTTAGAGCAGTGTTTGTCCCAGTCTGGTCCTTGGGGACACGCAGGCAATCCGTGTTTTCGCTCTCTCCCAGGGAGCAGGGAATAAAGAACCTGGGGCCTCATGTATAACGACGTGCGTAGAATTCACACTAAAACATGGCATACGGACAGAACTAGTGCGTACGCAAGAAAAAATCCAGATGTACAAAAATGTGCATAAGCACAGATCTACGCACATTCCCTTTATAAATCCCAATTAGCGTGAAATTTTACATACATGAACAAGCCCACAGTCACTCCCCATCACTACTGTTTCTGAGAATGAACGAATCATGGGTTGAGTCAGGCCATCTAGCCACAACATTAATGAGACGCATGTTCGAATCGCACATAATTTGTACATTAATAGAGTGAAAGCACTTTCTATTTACATAAGAAAATTTGTTGTCTGAAAGTGCATTCATAGCAATGTGTGTCCAGTCAATGGCTCCGACTACACTGGGAAAACCAGACATCACTGAAAATTGTGCTTTAATGTTTGCCTGTTCAACCACAGTGTAAGGAAATTTTATATATCTGGGTGACAAGCGGATTATGCCGTCCCATACAGCTGGCATGGCGCGACTTGGTGTTGACTGAGAAATACCCAATCGGTCCGCAAGTTCTCGCTGAAAAGCACCTGTGGCTAAGAACCTGAGAGTGGACAGAACTTGTAAAGGGACAGGTGCAGTATAGAGCAATTCCTCATCATCTGCCTTTGTAATACTGGCCCCTGTTCAGCACACAGCTCCAAAATTGCTCTTGGAAATCTGACTTAGAAGCCAGTCATCATCATGGGCCAAGAAATGATTCCCTGAATACGCGCTCTCTTCTAATTCTTCCATAAGCTACGTCTTCCAATAACGCAACAGCTGCCATGGTAGTTGTAATAGTTTGGTCATTTTTTGCACCATAATATTATTACAAATTGATAAAAAAAAATCAGGTGTCGTACATTTGTAAACAACATACAATTAATGTCAGTGTATTGGATAAAATCAGCGTCATGATTATGAGTTTAAAAAGGGAAACCGCAGTACCAATGACTTACCACTGGGTGCCGTCCGTTTACAAAACTGAGCAGAAACATGTGTATCCCGTGTCTGGAGTTGCCATGAGAATGTGCGTAGCGGTACGCCAAGTTTCGTTTTTATACATCTTGACGTGAGCGTTGAAACGGATTTACGCAACATTTCCGTGCGTACGCAGTCTTTAAACATGAGGCCCCTGGTCACGTGACTGATTCTTAGCAGACTAACTACTCATAAGTCCTACAGAGTAGATATTAACTAGCTTTTCATTGCTTACCAGATTACCACCACCACCCCCCCAAACCCCATGTCCCCGACTGGCCGTCAAAACACAATAAACACAGTGGTCTGCAAAAAACACAAGCATGGTAAAAAAAACATTAAATTATATGCTAAAATGTCAAACAAAATAATAAAATACGGAATAGCAAATAAATGATAATCAACTTGTTGAAGGTCTGTAAAATCCAGAACAACAGGTACATTTGTCATGACGGAATTCTCTTCCTGAAGGAGAAGGCTGTCCATGTGGTCTGGCTTGGGACAGCCCTCGAACCCTGTGCCACCTCCTGACAAACCACCCAGCTACTACCTGAGTGGCTGCTCAAGCAACTAAAAGCGAATGCTGGGTCTCTGGATCTAGGATACAGCTGAAGCTGTCACAAGAACACACGACCGACTTAGACAATCCTTTGTGGTTGGCTGTGCCGAGTGGAATCTAAAACTGATCGGACAGCAGTATGCGTAGCAGTTGAGGCTGAGGCCTTGTAAAAAGACGGTAGCTTGCTGGGGGTCTCCCCCTTTCCTTGACAACGATGCTTAACCTTATTCTCCTGGATGGAACACCTAGCTCTATAAATTGGGCAAAAGTGCCAGTCATTTTTGGATGAAAGCCTGAACTAAGCAAAAGACTAATAATGCACTCAGTCATTTGAAATGGTAGTGGAACCCTGCAGGCATGCGCTAAACGGGAATCACCAGCCTTTTATTTTACGCTAAGTCTGCATATTGTACAGCTTGTCCCATACAGACCCCAGCCTGGGCCATATGCTTGGATATTCTCAATGCTTTCGGCCGTCGAGTTTGTCCACGGCATGGCGAGACCTTTACTGTCACTTGTCCACAACAGCTGACCACAAAATCCTTAGACATTAGCAGGAAATCCCAAATATCACCCCCTCCTCAGCCCTCCAGCTGGTTCACTGAACAGCTCCACCCTCCCCTCCCTGAAACACACACACACACACACATGCAATTTTTAATGCATTGCAGACATCAGCTTAGCATAATTAGGAGTTATCGAGTGTATCCGAATGCCCTGCCCAGCTTTTTCCGATGTGCCAACCTCCGTGTGTTCCATCTACCTGGAGTCGTCAGTTACTCACTCCAGTTCTGAACTTCAGTGATAAACCCGCGTAGAGAGACTTACGGGGACAGCATCCCATTTAACCTTAGCATGACACTTCTGGCCTCCCAAGATTTTAGACATGTCGAAATCCCTCTGGTTACAGTACATACTTTCCAACGATGCAGAGAACAAGGCCCTATTGATAACAGTGACTCTATCCCCAATCAGCGGCGTATTGAAGCACCATGTGCTGGGTGTAATTATGCCTGTGCAGGTGCAGATCCCTTGTTACTATGTTTTATGTAAGAACGGAAAGCGTTTTGTGTTTGAAACCCACGAGACAATGTTACCAATGCACAATAACACCATATGGGGGTTTCTGTAAATGGCTGCGCATCGGACTTTATGTCACTACATCACAAAGCGCTGGAAACAAAGGCATCCCTGTGTTTACACAGTGAAAAACAGGGGCCTACGGAGCATCAGACAAACAAATAAACAAACAAACAAGCAGAAAGTGCAAACAGAAGCCTGTGGACGGTCGTTGGATGTTAAACAGACCGTCAGCTAAAACATACTTGTGGGATTACTTCGCTTTTAAGGTCACGACCTCCAGCCTTACACAAATATGAAATGATTTCTGATCATTACGAATATTCCCAGCAGCTATTTACTCTTGAAAAAGCGGGATTCTCTGTTTAATGTCACTTTAATCTTGCGATTCATAAATTATCAACAGTTCAGTCGTGCCAAATTAATAGAGAGCTCGGTTGGACCGAGGGCCAATGCGCACAGTGGGGCGTGAAGATCAGGAATGCAAGACACCACAACAGAGCTGTGCGGTCAAGCTGTGACTCTCACCTACGATTTAACGCAAAGCAGTGCTCAGGCGGAGATGTTTCAGGGCAGCGATGAAACTGCTCACTCCATATTGGCATTCAGGCTCTGAGATCAGTGCATGAAATGCTGAATCTGCATTACAAATACTGTCAATGTATCTGGGAATTCTAATGCACTGCGGGTCATTCATTACTCTTACAGCTGCAGAACATCTACATAAAATACAGAGAGTACTACACAAATGCATATATAAATAAATTCTCAAGGTCACAAACACACGCACAAATACGGAAATGGAAAGAGGAGTGTTTTAAAAAGGTCACACGCATCTCAGCATGATCGCCAAAGCTGTGGATAAACGCCACATGAGAATATCACTTTTATCGAAGATGAGCCGATATAAAAATGGATCCCCGGAGGTAAACGTCAGGGGACTTTTATTGTGACGGACGCAGAATGGATGTGGGGCGTCGCGGCAGAGGAGAGCTCAGTAAATCACAGGCCCGCGAGGCGGCCATGCAGAGACAAAGCTCGCCTTCTGGGAAATGCGGGAGGCCACCCGGCAGGAATCGGAATCACTGCCTCACCGCTCACGCCGGGGTCCGCTCCGACCCCAACCCGCGGTTGAGCTCCCCTGCACTGGTGCCGGCAGACTGATGCTAAGAAAACAGACTTAAGGGTCGGTGTGAAGTTCCCGTCCTCCGATTAAGGCACCCTGCATCACATGAGCTCTCAAACACGCTAATTATCGTAAAATATGGCAGCCCAGTGGGCGACACTGTGACCTCGCTTCTCGAGGATTCCAACCCAGCACATTCTCCCCAAGACTCATGGGTTTCCTATTGCAAACTAAAACCACGAGGTTATGCTAACTAGTTAATCTGAACTGCCTGTGGGTACTTAAAATGTATCACTTTATATAAAAGAGCCAGCTTCATTATTATTGTCTTTATCCTCATTGTTATATTATCGTCTCATCATTATTATCGTTATCGTTGTTATTATGGTTATCCTCATCATTGTTGTTATACTTATCGTTATACTTACTATTATCATTGTTATCCTCGTCATTATTATGGTAATCCTATTATTATCATTACAATTGTTATTGCCATTATCCATATCATCGTTATGGTTATCCTCATCATTATTAGCATTACCTTCATTAAATTTGTTATTAATATGCGGTGTGGGTGGAGTCACAGTGCTGCTCCCTCCTGCCGCATGGCCACCAACACCCCATGTTCCCCCCCAGACCACACATGCAATGCCCTGCGAGTGGCGTCATCACCGGGGCGGCTAATGGGGGACGCGAGAGATAATGATGTATTAACGAGGGGAGAGCGCACATCAACGCCACGCCTGCAGTCATCCATCATCTGAAAGATGTTGCAGGGGCAACAGATTCGTTTTTTTCTGCCATCCAGGGGATTGCAGAGCTCACGATATGGACAGAACGCAAACAAATGCGGCAACTGGACACCCTGGAATATTACTGCTCCAAAGCAGCGTTAATATTCAGTTCAGCATTAACAATCTGCCTTTATTTAATTTTCAATAAGGAAAGCAGGGCCTGAGCTTAGGAACGTCACACCACAGGCTCAGCTGAGGGTGGGTGCCAGTGGTAAATGTCATCGATTAGCTTTAGCATAAACTTACTGCATTTCCTGACCCACGTCACTAGCCCTCAACCACAATTTTGTTCCAATTAGCTACTTTGGTACTGAAATATAACATAACAACTGGAACAGTCGCAGCCTCAGAACTGCAAGTCCAATTTGACCACGGAGGATGATGCCATGTTATCCGTCAAGTGACATTTAAAACTTCTGTTTAAAAGTCGTTGTTTTTTTTTTTTTGGTCTGGAGTTATGAGATAACTAGAATATCCCCCCAGTCAAGCGTGAGCTGTCCTGCTTTAAATCTCTCAGCACGTGCCCTCCCTGTCCAAGTGGCAAGACGGGTGGCAGGTTCAAACTGGCAGACATATTCCTATCCCTGGGTCCAGTATCAGGTAATGGTTCCCTTGTTCTTGGGAGCATCCCCCCCCCCCCCCCAACAGGACTGGAGGGAGTATCTCAGTGATGGAGGACCAGCAGTCCCCATCTCCATCGGTTGTCGCCATGGCAGCGAGGAGGGCTATGGAATCCAGCCTGCGTGGGGTGTGACTCGGGAATTACAGGGCTGTGAAGGAGGGGGTGATGGTGGGGGGGCTGAGCTCCATCATCCATCTTTAGTTGCTCAAGCAATTACTCAGGCTGTGGCTGCGAGGTTTGTCTGGGGGTGGCAGACTTTCCGGTAACTTCTCCGAACCTGGGCTAAAGTCCGCATTACACTTGCTTGGCTGACACTTAGCTAGTACAACATGGCTTGTGATATTTACCTGGGGGGGGTCCCCTCAGTAGATTTTACCGATTGGTGGTGGAGGATGCCAAGCCAGACCACCCCGTTATATACATGGGGAGCACTCTCCTCCAGGAAGGACATAACGTCACTCCATCTATTACAGATCTTCAACAAGTTGATTATTATTACGTGTCTATTATATGTATTTTTATTTAACATTTTTGCATATGATTTTAACCTAGAAATAAATAACAAAGTCCTATATTGGTGTTTTGTGTAGAACACTGTGTTTCCTGCCAAAACGACAGTGTACCACCATAAACGTCTCCATTGTGGGGCTTGATGATGCAGGACCTCTCTCACTTCGATGGCAAAGTGGGGACAGGGGCGGGGGGGGGGGGGGGGGGGGCACGCTGGCAAGACAATGCATTTGCTGTCGTGAGGGACTCCGCCGTCAAGCGACAGCAATTAAAGCGAGCGGCTGCTTGGAGTGCTTGCACCTGCACGTCCACAACAAAGCCACCCGCAACGAAACCTCTGCAATTCTAAAACGCTGATTAATTCCCGGCCTAGTGGGACCTGCTCCCTGAACAAAAGATATGCGGCCTTAAATGAAAAGTGCTTGTTTGCTGTTAGACGCTTCTTTGTTAACTTGTTGGATTTATGAGGCCCTGATACTAATTAGATGCTCTCGGTAATAGCCAAGAATCCAAGGGCCGCCGTGCTCCACACGTCGTTAATTTCGGATGCAGATTAACGTGCCCGGTACATACCGGGGCCACTTCCGTTGTACTCCGTTTGTGCGCAAGTGCTTTTCGCACAGACTTGCAAAACTCAGGGGATGAGCGTTGGGATGAGCCGACATTCCGGACAGCTCTCAAATTTCACTTCATTTATCCTTTGATGAATCCATCACCCTTCCTTTCTGCTGGGTGAGCACGGCAGTGGTGCATGGGCTAGCCTGTCTTTGGGTGTACAGACTCATTTGTGCGTAACAAACATATTTGGAGGGCATCGTTTGCAACAGTTGGACACCTCCTGTATGAGATTTTCAGAGATGGAATCGCAAAGCAGGAGATTCCCCCTTGGACACCCGGCTTCTGGCAGGACCGAGGAGCTGAGCAGCGTGACACAGAGATTTGGCAGCGGATGGAAGGCTCATTGGTGAAATTCTCCCCTTTTCCAGGACAGATGGGGTCCTGGCAGGGACGGACAAATATAAAACAAGAGTAAACTCCCAAAAGAACGAGGGCAGTCTGATGGCTGAAAATAAGCCAGAAGTCAGGGATTTTTCACCGAAAGTAAAGCCAAAACATGAAAGGTACAGTATAGATATGCCCCTTTGACTTGGCATTTATAATATGGTCCAGGTTAGTGAACTGAAGTAACTCGGAGGTATAAATAACTATATGAGGTATTATTCATGAGAGTTACGGTATTAGCAAAGAAAGGTAAGGGATTAATAATGAAAGGTAAGGGATTAATAACGAAACATAAGGGATTAGTAATGAAAGGTATGGAGTTAGTGATGAAAGGTACAACATTCATAAGGAAAGGTAAAGGATTAGTAAAAAGTTGTCCAATTAGCAATGAAAGTTATGCAATTAGTAATATGAGGTATAGTATTATTAATTAAAGGTAAAGTGTTACTAATCAGAGTTAAAGTATTAGTAATGAAAGGTAAAGGATTAGTAAAGAAAAGTAAGGCATTTTTTATTACAGTTAAGGTATTAGCAAAAAAAGTTTTATTAAGGTATTAGTAAAGAAAGGTGAGGTATTAAAAAAAAATAAGGTATTATTAATGAGAATTAAGGTATTAACAAAGAAAGGTAAGGTATTATTAATAAAAGGTAAGGGATTAGTGGGGAAAGGTTGGGTGTTACTAATGAAAGATGAGGGATTTGTTCTGAAGGGTGAAGGATTAGTGCTGAACGGTGAGGGATTAGTACTGAAAGGCAAGGTGTCATTAATGAAATGTAGTGTTAGTAATGAAATGACTTAACGTTCTATTTAGGACTAAAACACTGTGACATGCTGAAGAGTGTTTTCTACAACTGCAATACAAAAAACGATCAATGTTTCAGGGTAAATAGCCTCACTCATAACAGATGTTAAGCATTTCAGGTAAATAAAAAAAATCCATCCATCCATCCATCCATCCATCCACCATCTCCCTGCTTACCCTGATCACACCCCATATAACAAACACACATTTCTGCTTCTGTTCCTCCACTTGAAACTGCCCTGTTACTGTTTTGATAGAGACATTTAAGTCAGCCAGTATTAAGAGTAAAATACAGTCCATGCACATCCATTACTTTTTACTAAAGAAAATCCACACCTTTATAGACATATTGTAAAAATGCACGTACCATTAACAATTTACTGCTGTCAACCCACTGTGAAATACATGTAGTGCAGCGAAAGCACATTAGTTTTCACACACTATAATAGAAGCCCCAACTTATATGTGTTTTATTTTGTCGTAATATTGTTGTTTAGTTTTCATCTCCCTATCCCGCGCCGCACACCTTGAATATAAATGTGGGAACGGGAATATAGGACATGGGAAAATTGGGATTGTGAATATGGGGAACAGGAACATGGGGAATGGGAATATCAGGATCAGGAATATCAGGATCAGGAATATGGGGAGTGGGAATATGGGGGTTGGGAATATGGGGGATGGAAATATCAGGATTAGGAATATGGGGAGTGGGAATACGGGGGTTGGGAATATGGGGGATGGGAATATCGGGAATGGGAATATAGGGAATGGAAATATCAGGATCAGGAATATGGGGAACAGGAATATGGGGGTTGGGAATATGGAGGATGGGAATATCAGGATCGGGAATATGGGGTACGGGAATATCGGGATTGGGAATACCACCAGCCCGGGTTGCAGAAGTGCTGTAATGAATAAATTTATGTACAGGCGAAATATTAGAAAGATATAGAATCCTGGCCCCACAGTGCCCCAGCCACTCAGCCACTGCTGGAATGACATCCCAATATAATCATCACAAGAAGGAATGAGAATATCAGGGCCTGCCTCGCGCCGACTTCATTAGCATACACGCAACGCACTACCACTGGCTCATTTTCATAAATCAGCCCGATTGGCTTAACACCCCCGCCCCCCACCTCCCAGATGAGCCCTCGTAGTTGGCCCAGTAGTCCATCACTCCTGCGGGTCATGCGTGTCCCCCAAGCCGCCAATGCAGACGCTATCCCATCACCCTCCAGATCATCCACACCTCCCCCGGAGGACCTCACGGCACAGACCAGCTGCAGTGCCTCCTCTGTCCTCGCTCGCCTGATGGTCATGGTGGCCGCCGATGAAAATTAGTCTCTAATTAGGCTTCGTATCGTTAGATTATGGCCTTATTATGGCTGCTGTTGTTTGGGATGTTTCCTTGGTAACGCCGCGGAGTCACGTGGTGTCGCCGGGGCAGGTTGTGAGCATGTATGGAATTCCAGGAGGCGCCAGTGCACTTCCAGGACTGGGTGTCTGGTTCGATGGGAGACACATTCCCGTCTCCCGTAGCTGTTTTAGTCCTCTCTGCGGTCGCTTTGAAGCTGACAATAGGCTTATTTTTGTGCTATGCTGTATCAAGCTATTAAGGTCTCCATGACAGTGGCTGGGGAGACATGGATTCAGGGGGGAGACCATAATGAATGATATGATAAAGAATCAGAATCAGGTGTATTGGCTGAGGAGGTTCACACACACAGACAGAGGCAGAAAGTTCAGGTCCAGAAAGTACAAATCCAGACCAAGTTTTTGTTTCAACCAACCAGTTCAATATAGTTCAAAGAGTCACAGTCACAGAGGACTCAACTGGTGGTTGCAACAAAACATTGGTCTAGTTTTGTACTTTCTGAACCTGAACTTTCCACCTCTGCACACAGGGAATTTTGCCTCCGGTTGTCAGTGGCTCTCGTATACAGATACACAGTTATGGCCAGAGGATGGTGACAGCCAGTCCATTTCATATATACAACGTGCATGTGTGGTTGATCAATGTATCAGAAATGCAGGAGTGCAGGGGTAAAGGGAGATCCCCAACCCAAAGCACCAATGATGTCACCCAAAGGGAGGTTTTCTATTGGTCGGATTTTCACAGTATCGCCAGTCTGGCCACACCCTGCCAGCTGTGTTCTAGGTCCATGGGCTACGGCCACAATACTGAGGTCATATTTCAGAGAGTCGCCTCACCTACAGGAAACCGAGCATCGATTCGCGCTCCCAGCCCCAGAGGGGCTCTGGTTTTGGGAGGCCAATAAACCAAGCCGAGCCTCTTGTGTGGTTTACTCTGTAAAAAAGCACTCAGCTGACCGCACGCCAGCACGGTCCCTAAATGGATTCCTATTCCAAGCCCCCCGCTGAGCATCTGAATGTCACGTAGCTGGTTCCTGCATAACGATTGGTTAAAGGTCTGGCGAGGAGTGTGGGGTGCAAAACAAAGAGTGCAAAATGCACTGAATGATAACGAACGTGAGCATTTCAGGCCACCATCAAGAGAAAGCAGGTCCGTCTTAAGTAAACAAAACACAGCAAGCTGTGAATACCACCGCTGGGCGGCAGTTATATGACAATAAGCCACTTTGAGGCCCAGTCACACCCCGCTGGCAGAATGCACCATCACTGCTTTTTATCCCTTACATTTCTGAACCTACAACAGGGCGGGGCAACAGGGGTGAAAGCTGATTGGCCCCTAACCTCTTCACTCACTGATTCAAAACATATCATTAGCTAAAGATAAAGTCGGCCCCTCTGTATGAATTATGGCCCCATCAGAGTTCAGTGGGACCTGGGAAACTCCTCACGGCTTTTGCAAAGTCAGCGCGACCCCCCCCCCCCCGTGCCATTTCCCCGCCTTTGACTGCTAAATGCCCCACCTGCCTTGCTAAGGACAAGCTCGGAGTGTGGGCATCGCCAGGGTGGGGCAGAGGGGAGTTTGGAGGGAGCAAAAATGTGGACCGTCTGGCAGGGAGCTGGGAAGGAGCAAAAACATGGACTGACTGTGGGCCCCTGAGGACCGGGTTGGGAAACAAGAGGGACCTCCATTGACTCCCAAACCATGAAATCCAAGAGTCCAAAACCAAAATAATTTCACAAACATTTTTTTTCCATGTAGATAAAGACTGCTTGCATGCTAAAAAAAATGCCATTTCTGTGAGTCATAGTTATGGCCTGTACATGCTGTTGCTTACGGCAATGCTTTCATTGATACTTTAATTGCGCTTTATTTAGCTGGCCACAGCATTTAATAAAATGCAAGTTTTTATTTGGGTTCTTGGTTAAATAAAAAAAAACACAGCACTTTGTAGTAGCTAAAAGCGTATAACGGATATGTGTGAACTTTAGCCTCCTGTTTGCCTCCTTAGGCAGGAAGGCATTTAAATGTACTTTGAAGAAACACACACAGATGGCAGTAATTAAGCCTCTTAAGAACACTGTAGAGAGTTCGCAAAGCAGACAGACGGACAGATGGACAGTGGCTTTAACGGCCGGTCGTGCAGCCACACACCCACACACCAAAAACACAGGACAGATTCCGGTCACTTGATCAGGCTTCCCGCTGCCCACGAATGAGCATCTGTCCCAGCTGGCTCCGCCTCCAGAGGGGGCGGGCCCAAGGCATAAGCACAGGTTAAACTTTGCGGTCAAGTCCATTGAACTGAACAGGCTATTGATGTTTCTGGACAGAAAGGTCTTAATCAGCACAGGGACCACTTATTAAGTCTGGGACCCTGCCAGCTTTGGCTGTAATGACGAAAAGCCAAGATGGGGAGGAGGCGATGCGAGCAGGAGGAAGACATTTTTAAAGCCTGATTTTCAAGGAGAGCTGAAAGCTTGCTCATGGTGTGGATGGCCACTACCCAGGAGAAGAGGGTGGGGTCAGCACAAACCCCGCCCCCTCAGGTCCTTATGCCATATAAAGAAACATCTACTGAAACTGCTGGTTCAGTTGTGACTCTCTCAGCCCTCTTTCCATCAGACACATCGTTACATCGTAACAAAATGTGTATGATACTTGAACATGTTTTTTTTTTTTTTAATGTGTCTCCCAAATGTCTCCTATAACTCATCATTTAGCTGGCTTAGTTTTCCAATGAACCCTGCCACCAGAATGTAGGTCCATCCTGTATCTGTATGCGTTTTTAATATAACATTTGGACAAGAATGATTATTAAAATGACAATGCTTCCTTCGTGGCCCATTGCCTTTATCCAGATACCAGTGCATAGCCGTGCGTCACGGGATCCTGCCAGTAATACGCCTGAACCTCAGAGCTGGGGGCTTGGGGGTTAATCCATGGGTAATGAAACGGATAGCTAACAAAGCCTGTCTCCACCAGAGGCATACATCCAAGTGACCCCCCTCCCCTGTCATTCACCGATTCAAGACATACCATTGGCTAGTGGTGAGACTGGTCTCTCTGTGGCTGCTCGGTTGAATTACAGCCGATCTTAGGAAATCCTAGAATCGGCCCTGGTTTGCAGTATTTCTTAAGAGCTTCCACACGCTCTCCAGCAGGGGGAGACAGGAAACATGGGGGCAAGGGGACAGGGAGGCCGGTGCAAAGCAAAGACCTCCCACCACAAGACACCTTCCTTAGATATGTACAGGCTTCTCATCCCCCCCCCCCACCAGACAAATTGCCCCCTCCCTTCACGCCGCCCTTGGTCTATAGTGCCTGTGCCCTAATCTCGCCATTCATTACACCTCCAGTGATGCACCAAGATCTTCGGCATGGATGGAATGTTAAAAGCGTGCGGCAGATTGGCGCAGAAGCGCATCAGCGGGCAATGGCCCGTGCGGAAGGTTCCGGTGCGCAGTTTCGAGCTTATCTGGGATACCTGCCCTTGCCAGGGTAACAGGTGATGGATGACTGTCCCACACAGGGCGTTAGCAGCGATGTGTAGAACCACACTAATCCACCTGCTCGCTACAATTTTTTTTCTCCATCTGGAAATGATATTTAGAAAGAAAGATTTTTACGAAGAGTTTCACCTCAAAATTTTCTTGATTTCCCATCCAGGGGGAGTAACCGGGGAAACAGCCCTCTGCTAAAATCAGCAAGAATGCCTTTACGAGAGGCAGTACGCTGCATTGACAGATGGTCTCCCCCTTGTGGTATAATTTATGACAACTCGCCGGGCACAAATACTTGAAAAAGTGAAAAACTCCAGCAAGGTATATATTACGACCGGAAAATTAGGAAATGAAGGAGCCGATTTCGCGCTAATAATCACGTGTGTTTATCAGGCCGGTATGCTACGGAGATTGACTCTGATTAGTTTAGCCACTGCACAGGAGCACGGGCTCAGCATGACAGGGCCAGTGTCAGCTCGCTTCCCAAGTGACAGGCCGCGTTAAAGCCATCAAGACCCTAATAGACCAAATGATGTCCCCGTTATGGCACTGATATGTAGAACCAGACCTTATATAGACTAATAAGCAGCCATAATACCAGTCAGCTTGTCGCACGTTTCCAAAGCGGGAACGCTGAGACAGCCCAGCTTCTGGTAAGGCGTAGATTTCCTCTGCCTTCTTCTTATAGAGGCTGCCGTGCAAACACACCGTCTCCCGAACCTCAGGGACCCTTTGGTCAGTCTCCAGACTGCCTCAGTTAATGTCTTACGCTCTGCGCTTCCCAGGACAGGTGTGTCTTGGAAGAGGGGCACCATAATTGGGAGGCCGCGGTTGTTCTTTGGCGTAAGCCAATAATCCACAGGTGATCCACTGCAGAAGAATCACATGCGAGTCAGCTGGAATCTCCCGGGTGGTCATTAAGATTCAGAGGCACCTCGGAAGTCTTCGAAGCAGGAATGACCAAACCAAAACCCCCCCTGCCCCAGGGATATGGAGGACTGATTATTATGGCCCCTTTATGGACTTCCCCAGGAATAAAGATGTCACGTTGACAAACAACCCCTAGTAAATGCATAATTCATTACGTGTCATTGAGATCTACATGTTAGCAAACCGATGGACTGACGGATATATACGGGAATATATGGAGAGTGTCAACACAACTAAACATAGACCATTAGGAAAAACAGGATGCCATTTTCACATATAATTTGTTCTGAACCTTTGAGAATACACCTTCCTAATATGGGCATAATTCATACGTACACAAATACCCTGTTCCATTATGTTCTAGCAACAATTTATGTTCATATTCTGAAAGCGTCTCCTCTTAATCGTAAAAATAATGAAACGCCTGCAGACAGCACATGAATGAATGGAATGGAGAGCATGGCATTATCTGTCAAAGCCACTTCATGGAGAATGGCATGCATCTTCTGGCAGGACAATGACCCAGACGCAACATGTTCTCCTTCATGAATATCCAGCACCTTCACCGATCCACTTCTGTCCACCCGCGCATACGTGTTTCATGCTTTGTTGAGTGTGTCGCCGTGCGACGATTACCATTCGAATATATATACTAACAATGCAAGCTGCAACCAAAGGTGAACACAACAAGGGTCCTCATCTTCACAGAAGATAGCAGATCTATTGACTTTAATAAGGTAGCGAGACAATAAATAAAGCGTGGCCTGCCAGTTCAGACATGACGGTTCAACTGGAACAACAAAGCAGCCCTCTTCAAAAACATTCAAAATGAGCAGGACGCCATTCCAAAAGGGCATCATAAATACAGCCGAGTCTCCTCTCGAAATCCAAAGCCTGATTCCCCATTCAGCCTCAGAGCACTCAATTTTCCCAAACCTTTGCTGCCTCCACGGACAGCAGGATTCCGAGCGAGGAGCCGCACAGCGTTGCCTCGATGGCTCCGCGGCAGCTTCTGGCAAGGTTTCCCATCATCTTCACAAGCTCAGGGTAACCAGAGCATCCCGCGTCATGCCTACAGCCACTCCAAACGTTGAAGACAGACACTTTATTTTGCTGCCACAACTCAAGCCTGATAGAGACCCATGTGATGTTCGCCATTGCTTTATTTCGCAGGCAAATGTTTTGTTTTTGCCATTCAGATGTAAATAAACGAACTGATTTTACCCCGAAAATGTAAAAAATGAAAAAGTCAGTAGTACATAAAAGGAAAGTACTGTATGACAAGCGATTAGCATTACTGCGCAGGTTCTCGTGTGTGTTGACAAATCCATATATTTAAGGGGAATGTTTTTTTGGAAGGTTCAGTGTAATTAATGACCCTCGATATTAAGCCATGAGAACCATTCATAGCCCATTAGAATGACGCCTGTGCCAATTTCAGTCTGGATGCACGAAGAAATACCGTTGCCCTGTTGAAGACCGAGCAACAGCAATGGAATAATTCTGAGAAATAAACCTGTCTCTCCCTACAGCGTAAAGATCTATATTCTAGGTCTATCACTCCAAAAGTAAATCATCACATTTAACGCCTTGAGCAGCTGCATTCATTCATCTCATGGAGCACTTCGAAAACAACACGATCAACATGGTCTGATGCAATTTTTACAAGGTCCAGGGAAAATCTCCTCCAAAATAAAAGAAGGTCTATACCATTATATAATTAATGCGTTTAGGGGGTATCTCGAGCTTAGATCTTAGAGTATAATCTTTCCAGGCTGCCTGTTACTGGGCAGAAATAAGTTTGTGATTAGTGTTGCGATTGTGGTGCAGAGGAACAGCAGCTGCTGGGATTAAATCCGCAAGCCTCCGATCCCAAGTGCAGCTCGCCCGCCTTGGCACTCTGCTGCCCGCATGGCCTGCAGTTCTCCTCTTCCGCGTCTCTCCTTACACGTGGGTGTCACCCACTACCTACTTGTTTTTACCGCTTCGTCTCTATTAAGCAAACGATAATTTGCGAAATTAACGTCCCGGAACGTGGTTTACGGACCAGACGGCTGTGACCTTATTTAAGAGGGAGTCTTTGACCCATTGTAATTGCTACATCCGTGCCACGGAGCAGAATAGAAAATTGGCATTAATTGTTGACTTAAAAGGTCTTTAAAGGCATATTTATGTTGACCAGTCTCTCTTTTTTAATATGAGTAACAAAGCATATTCCGGATGATTAACTTCATTGCTGGAAATCAGTTGGTCCTGGGCTTAACTCCTTGACAAGGGCTAGAAAGGAAAGACAAATAATTGGTAACACTTATGAATGTCATGCCTATAAGCATCTATCAGCACATTCAGAACACATTATAATGCATTCATAAAGCATTATAAATAGGGCTATAAATGTTTATAAAAAGGCATAACACATTATAGCCATTCTTATTATGCATTATGAATGCTTTATGAAGCTCTCATCTATAATACACTATAGATACCTTCATAATGCGGTATAAAGCATCCTTAATGCTTATATTGGCCATTATAATGCATGAAGTATTATAATCAACACTATAATTTCTTATGTCTGTCAATAGAAGATGCTGTAATGCTTTATTAATTCTTATACCAACCATTATAATGGATTACGAATGTATATATAATGCATTATAGATGACAGCTTTAAGCAAAGTATTACTGAATTACCCATCCATTAGATAAAATATAACTATGTATCGCTTTGGAAGAAAGTATCAGTCAAGGAACTAAGGACTAAATAGAAAAATATAAATCAGTATAATTCACTTATGAGATTTTAGAGGAACATTTCAAACATGATAATAAAATCAATATGTCACCTATTTAAACAAGAAAGAAACCAGATTCGTCTTTGTTTTCCTCCAATTATTTACACCCCCTCTGTGTTTCCACTCTAGTACAATATAATTTAATGGACAATTCATCCGTTTTATGTCTTCAATGACCAGATAATAGTTTCTTGAAGACAGGTCTATCTGTTTATTTTTGCGCTTTGCCACAGGAGTTGACCTTCACAGGAGTCGATCGCAGAGCTCACAGCTGTAAATGTAAGATGCACTTTGTGATCCCCTTTTAAAAACAGCATTATTGGATTCTAAGTGCTAAGGGTTGCGTCTCATCCTGAGCGTAACGCCACAGCGGTCACCCTGCCATGTGCACCTTCAAGCTTCCAGTGCTTCGGCGATGATGGACCTTTCTCGTTGGACCCTTGTCCTGCCTCCCTGGCCCCACGCAGCTATATAACAAGGCCGCGTTTACCCCTCCTATGCCCATGTAGTGGGGGTTAAAGTGACAGAGAGTACAGGGACACAGAGTCCAGCCGATTGGCTTGAGACCCTTGCCCTTGTCATTGCAGTAATGAGACTAAGCCAACAGGCCATCGATTCCTTTATTATTTTAAAATGCATGACTCACTTTGGAAAAATGCGCTCGCACCCCACCCCTCCCAGACCATTTTGCAGGAATGAGTAATGTATTCTGGTAAAAAAAGAAAAACCCTGTACTGCTTGTAAAAATGTGCATCAAATGCACTAATATATCTCCTAAAATGAGAGTTGATTACAATGTGGATTAAAAATCTTCATTCAAAACAACAACAAAGACTCTTATTTATCCAGTTCTGACTCATCCATCTATTTGCATGGTTGGCGCCATCATGCTGGCCAGTTTGAATGCTCATTACTTTCCAAACTTATAAATAGAGCAAGCTGCATCTATCGATTAAGGGCCTTTGTTAAAGGCAGAGCCACAGTAGGCTGTGATGTTTTCTTCACCCGTTGCTCAATGCATGTGTACAAACCACAGGAAGCCAGTTTGAAGGTCTCAGGATTACGGCCCCCTCCCGTGACTGTTATCACTGGTGAGACATCATGCATAACAGTGGATCCTAAGATCCTCTCTCTTCAGGCGAATAGGTAGCGCTCTACTAAGCAACAAAGTCAATGAGCCGTTGACAAGTCTGCCAAAATGGGGACGTCACCATGAAGGCTCACACCACCCGGATCTTTGAAGCTCTTCTCTAATGCCAGGAAATCCTCAAGGGCTGCGGAGCTATTAGTTACTAGCTCAACCAGCCTCCCTCCCCACCAAGCACACAACCCGGTCCTACTCAATCTTTCGCACAGAAGAACTGGGGGGATTTCCTCAAGTGTCACTCTGGATCAGGTCCAGCATATAGTGCAAACTGGGAGGCATTCTCGGCAGCCATGAGAAGGACATGCCATCTAATGCATGAGTGCGTCATCCTTCCAACCAATGACAAATGCAAACCTCTGGCAGTTGTATATTTCGAGCTTGTAAGATGATTAGCGTAAAGCTCCCGGTCGCTTCGCTTTTGGTCCGTTAGGAGATGCTTCTCTCCAAAGTGACTTACAGTACCGTTCATTCTTGAATCTGGAAGGTTCAACCGAAAAAGTCAGCATCCCTTGAGTCCGGGACTCATACCAACAGCCCTCTGGTTACGAGCTAGTGTAGTTAACCAGCAGACTTTCCATACTGCATACTCAATAGCAGCAGCATCACTATTTGGCTCAGCATATATCGTCAAGACAAAAGACAAAAAATAACAGGTAAGACTTTACATTGACTGCACCTTCATAACGTGTTCATAATGCATTCGTAGAACATTCATGAGCAGCATGTAAGTATACCTTAACAGCTTTAATACACATTAATAACAGACATTATTTGATAATTACAAACATTTAAATCGTATAATGTTTGTTATTAATGTATATTAAAGCTGTTAAAGTAAGACAATGTTGAGGTATACTTACATGCTGCTTATGAATGTTCTATGATTGCGTTATGAAGGTGCACTGAATGTTCTATGACTGCATTATGAAAATGCACTGAATGTTCTATGATTGCATTATGAAGGTGCACTGAATGTTCCATGAATGCATTATAATTTAAAAGGCATTATGAAGGAATGCAAAGCGTTACCAAAATAACAAGACAGAGGTTGTTTACCAAAATCTTCAGTCATCTAACTTATAGTTAAGCCAGTACTGAACATAAGCTGATTCAATGGAGGTCAGAATCAGAACTCAATGCAAATTTTAGTTTAGGTTTTTATTTTTTGGTAGTGTTATAAACAGCTGGATCAAACGGCAAGCATGTAGTGACATTAGAGGACTGACATTATCACTGCAGGGAGGTGTGTAATCCCGTCCGGCAAAACCGTCCATATCAATCATTATGAAACCCAAACAGTCGAAACAAATGACACCTCTCCGGAGACACAGGCCCCCGATCCAGTCCATTGGTCATTTAGCATGCAGCAAGCACCTCGTCAAATTAGCAACTCGGCAGTGTGGCATCGAAACCACTAATAACCCTGAGGAAAGTGTCCTTGACTATCCGTGAGACCGTCCACATTAACCGGCCGTCAAGTGGGAACGACGTTTTGCAGGAAAATAATTTGAGTTGGGCTCAGGGAGGGGCTGGGGGATGCTTATTTCCACTAGAAATAAGTGGAAGTGACAATATCGTTGTTCATCTTTGAATTGCAATTATATTTTCTGCTGACTAGGGTCAGGGTGGGGTGGGAGGGGACTCTTCAGATCGGTCCTTAATTTCAAACCCAGCGTAACAGAAATGCAGGTGAATGGGTGTCAGCCACTTTCAGGCGAGCTGACTGTCAGAAAGGGGTACACTGTGCTCCAAGGCTCCAGAACCTTCCCTTTCCATTTGGCCCTCAGAGTACGTCAGCACGGCTGAGAGTTCTAGCAGTTTTGGGGAACGTCTTACATCAGATGATAATGTTCGATGAAACCAGCAAGAACGTCTCAGTGTATCCCTAAATAATCACGCCGCTGATTCGCAAAGTACAGGAACAAAAGGCTCCGCTGTGATGCTGTCTCTTGTCAATTTCGTGCGCTTTTCTTTCGTTTTTCTGCGGCTCCAGTAACACTGACGCGTCCCATTTAGGTTTAAAATCGAGATCCGTTTCCGTAAAACGTGTCCCGCACATTAATACAGGAGAGAAAAAAAATCCATGTGGAGTATATGCCAAGTTCAGGAAAGCAGTAAGTCCGACGTCTGATCAGCGAGTTAAATAAACTGCGCCTTCTGTCAAATTAAGGAAACTGCACACAGTGGAATGCGTCTGTGCGAGTGACGGGCAGGCGATAAGTGAACAGTGATATTTTGCACCGCTGAACCGGCCTTTCCCACGAACCACTGGGAGCCCCTCCGCAATGCAAAGAAGCACATGTCATGAAAGACAGCGGCTAGCTTTGGGAAATCGCCGTACATCACAATCGCTGGATTATTAAAAATGACATCGGGAGCAATTAAATTACCTATAAAACTAGCAATGCAATTTAATGGATTGTTGTTGCCAATTAGATCAGCCAAACAAGCCTCGGCAGATGAAACGTTTTAATTGGATGTTGACATGTGCACTTGTCAAATTTTCACCGCCGACGTCGGGGTGAGCTGTGCTTTTTAAATGAACTCCACACATCTGCTTAGAACACGGACACAAGTGTCTCGCCGTATAATATTAACTCTCTGCCTCTCACGGAGCTGCAGCGCCGGGCTCAGTCGTCAGGAGACACGCTTAAAGTTTCACGCATTTACAGCTGCAACTCCCACGAAAGCTACCGAAGTTAAGTGCTCGGTACAACAAAGACGGATAGCCGTCCACTGTGCGGCTGCGCCACATGCTGCACTGGGCAGCCTAAAAGTACAGTATAAAAGAGATACAGAGGATGTAAAGCAACATAACATGTCAATAGAAGCCAGTGGGGACAAGATGAGTGCAAAGAGCTACAGACTTGTGTGGCTGGGAAATATTCAAGAGCACAGAGGTTAAGACACTAAGCCCTCCCCTCCGAACCCCCAGCCCCGCACCTCCCTAAAGAAACTCCGTGTGCCTTATGCCAAATCTTGTGCCGTGCCTGAATTTTGTCTAAATTGCAAGCATTTCTAAAGCGTTTATCTTCCCTCTTTTTTCCTTGCCAAGGGCAATATCTGCTCCTACACAAGAATTTCTATACTGCACATGAAATTTAATAGGCTCAGCAATTCAGCTTAGAAATATTGCATATATTTAGCATATTGCATGTATTGTTTTAGCAGTAATTAACGTAAATCTGTAATTTGCCAAATGTGTCAGGAGAGTGACCGTAGCTGTGAGTTGTCGACTGCACTGAGTGCCAAGCACGTCAGGTGCAGTGTTTGCCTCTCTGTGTTTCTGAAACCTCAGAGTAGAGGTCCAAGTCATTTCAGAATAAAGGAATATCCCAGGGAGATGATGCCTGATCTCTCCCAATTATCTATGAAGATTAGATCTCACTGCCGCTGAGATATCTTCAGCTATTAAGGTGGCATCTAACGCCATATTACCTGGAAAAAAAATTTACGCTATTGGGAATGCTAACCAAACTGCTGAGGATATGATCATTCTGGCAGTTTCTACACATAAAAAATTAAACCATGGGTGTTAAACATGCCAGTGATGTGCAACAATAAATGCCCCAACATTTGCTGCAGACACTTTATTGTGCCTGTTGCAGAACGTATGTGAACAAAAAAAAACATTTATGCAAGCACATTTGCTGGAATACTGAAGTGCACTTATAGATCACCGAGCGAGTGGAAAATAGACCCCCTGGTTGTCATGACGAAGCCAGTGGCCACTGCTCTGCAGAGAGGCAAGGAGATAATTTAGCATCGCAGAGAGTAATGGACTGGTTCTGCACGGCCAATCAGTGTAGACCCGTTCCTCTGGAAAGTCGTGAAGCCCAGAGTCAACAGCAGAGCTCTCAAACACATCAAAAATACCAAAGTAATACTGGCAATGGTAAATTTATTAGCAGTCTGGGTGCCTTCTCTTGTAAAGTCTTGATCAAGGTCTGTACGAACAATCCGAAACCTGCAGTTCCCTTTGATAAATAGTGTGTGTTTTGTGATAAACATTTAATTCAGTGTTTTGGGACCGGAGCGCACAATGTGCTCATTGCTAAATTGCCCTGCAGAAATCCTAAGCCGCAGAATTGTTCAGTTGCTAAGCAGACACTTTCTCCCTAACCGTCGTCTTCTGCATAGCTTAGTTCCAGAGTTCACCCATCCAGACAACTGTGTTTTTCCTAGAAGCGGCTAAAATCATGTGAAGGGCACACCCTTCACAAGTGCAAAACGCGAGACGCACCAGTTCTTATTCCATGATGTTAAAGATGCTAACACAATTCTGTAGCTGGAAAGTTCTTAATCTGTTATGTTAATGCTTCTAGAACGCAATTCTATAGCTGTAAAGCAAAATTCCGGATACAAGATTAAAGGAGACAATTCAGTCTTAAGGCACTCATATATAATGCATTCATAAAGTATTATAAATATGGCTATAACTATTTATAGAAAGGAATAACACATTATAGCCATGTTTATGAATGCTTTATGAATGCTTTATGAAGCTCTCATCTATAATGCACTATAAATACCTTCATAATGCATTATAATGCTGATCATAGTTGTAGTCATGTATATAATACTTTATGGATGCAGTAATATTTTGCATTATGAAGGTATCTATAACGCATTATGTTGACTGTTTTAAGTATAGTATATACACTTCTATAGCTGGAAAGGAGAGGTCATGAGTCATTATGTTAATGATTATAGGACACAGTGCTATACCTGGAAAAACAAATCTAAGTTCTTAATGCATGATGTTAATATATATATAGCCAGTACTATCTCAGATGTTTTGTCCTTGTAATGTGAAATACATAAAGGCACAAGGGATTATTGTTATTATGGATACTGCTGCTGGCAACGTAGCAGCCAAGCCTGCTGTGGACATACTGCAGACATGATCTTAACTAATACTGCTCATTGTGTGGAGGGTGAGGGCTTGACTGGTGAGATGGGGCAGTAAAACGTGGGAACGTGAAAAAGAAACAGGCCTTTAAAAAGCTTCTGATCCAACGCCGCTAGCTGCCCAGCACCAGCCGGGCCAGACGGAGCAGCGGCTGGCTTTGTCCCATCTTCACCCACCCCGGACACTCCTCTACTCATCTATATTTCATGCCCAAGGCTGCCTCAGGAGGCCGCCACTTTGACATATGAAAGGGTGAATTTTCATATGAATTATTCTCGGCTCGTGGCACCAGAGGGTCCTCCCCACCCCCGTGGTCTAGTGCACGGCGCACCCCAGCCTCAGATACTTACAAAAGAAAGCACCGGACTAAGTCCAGTGTTGTGGGGAAGGGGGGTATGAGGACCCCATTTCTGTTTTGATCCTAAATTCCAGTGTTTCGAAATGTAGTCCTTGGGGACCCGCAGACAGTCTACGTTTTTCCTCCTTCCAGCTACTGTCTGACAGGGAGCTGAGAGGGAGCAAAAATGTGGCCTGTCTGGCAGAGAGTTGGGAGGGAGCAAAAATGTGGACCCTTTGACAGGGAGCTGGGAGGGAGCAAAAATGTGGACCGTTTGACAGGGAGCAAAAATGTGGACTGTCTGGCAGGAGCAGGGAGGGAGCAAAAATGTGAACCATCTGTGGGGTTTCAAAGCCCGGATAGGGAAACACTGCTATATTCACATCTTGGTGCCAGAGATTTACCTTGTAAACACCAGCCATGAAGTGGCTGACGCCTGCCTCTGAAGCTGACGGCTGACATTTAATGCAAACAGATACGCGTCCTTTTAAATTAGCATTCACACCAAGGCGACATATGAAATGATTTCATTAAAAAAAAGGCTCATCTTATGGACTTGCGCAGGAAAGACTGCACAGGGCAAAGGAGCTAATTGCTAATCTGGCAGCCCTCTGAGGGCCGGCGAAGTCTTCATGTCCAGCTTATTAATGCCGTAGAGGCCCCTCTGTCGATAGGAGCTTCGGTGGACATGTGGGGATCGATAGGTCTTCCTGACTAATCTCAACGCTGGCAACCTTATCTATCCAAAATGACAGCAAGCAGATTCCATCATTAATCTGCGGGGGCGTCGGCATCCGACCCCAAGCCGTACCATCACGGTGACGACAGGGGACGCACATGCAGCTTCTATTCACACTGGGGAGGAATCTCAAGCGCTGGGTAACCAGAAAGCCTCACATTAAACCCAGTAACAAGTCCTTGATGGTTGCAAAACAATGGCCTGAATGGCATTCAAGAAGCTCGCCATGGTCTCAGAAATAGTGGCAGGATTTGCCGTGGAACAGGGCGACCGAAATGGAGCATGCCGCATTGCTGGCTGTTCATGACTCAATCATGCTGGAAAGCCAGACAGCAGAAACAAATGACAAATGCTCACAACCCCAACAGATAACCGTGCCTGTACTGCTGCCATTGCTTCCAGCTTAGATTCAGAAACACTGCCCTATGTCCATTGCTCTCCCTACTCTTCTATAGAAGGGACATGAAGAAAATGGTACCTACAATAATTATATATAGATCCAAGCTAAGTGGTATGTGTGGTCCTTAAAATGTGGGGGCACTGATCTCACATCAGTGAACATGAGCACCTCTAACATCAAGTGAAGCTCTTAGATATGGTGTCGAATGCATCGAGGTGGTACACTTGACAGGCTGAAATATACCACCCCTCCAGCCCCCCACAACCGCACCACCTCAGCCAATCAAGAGCGCATGAACCCGGCATCCAGTCAGTAGTGAGGTCATCTCAAGCGTGAGACAAAGCAGTTGAGGGTTCAAGTCCCAGAATGTCAGTTAAGGAGGGTCACTGGACGGAAGCGCTGACTGCGCCCCCCCTCCAATGTCCTGCTGCTTTCAATGGTGGAAAACTGACAGCAACACCGCAGGGGAGCCCTTTCGGGGGGGGGGGGGGCAGCCACAGTACAAGATGCCAGGTCGGGGGAATCAGCCTCATCACCTGGTGGGGGGGGTGGGCCACGCAGCTCTTTGCCCAGCCAGATACTCCACACCCCTTGCACCTCAGCTTGATATATCTCTCAATTCCCCTAGTGTCTCTGCAAGCCACCAGTCTACTTAACATCAAGACAACCCCCCCCTCCACACACACACACACACAGTGCAGAGAAAGCTTTAAATCCTCTTCTGTGCGTAGCAGAATGGGGGGTGGGTTTTTTTTTTTTTGCACATGTGAGAGTCACCATTAAACCCCCCCAGGCTCCGCCTCCCTCCTCACACTTTTTTTTTTTATGTTATCTCCTTCCAGCTCTCAAGGACGCGCGTGGGGAAGTGGAATTAGCTTCCCGCCGGGACTTCTGGGATGCATCACTCTTTGCATAGTTTGCACACATCTCGGCGACCTGTCCAGGGAGGGGCTGCCGCACGCTGCGCGCTTCCTGGGACCGGGCTCTCTGTCAGTCTATCCGGATGAGCATGTTCTGTCCTTTTCCGGGTGATACATGCACGCCTGCATCAGTGGCTGCACTTCCCAAGGCATGCTCACGGGGGCGTCCCAGAGTGCCCATTTGCAGACTCTGAGTGTTTTTCCAGAGCGGTTTGTGATAATTGTTCCGCTCTGGGGTCTAGCAGAGCTTTTCTTGGCTTGGCGGTACCCTTAGTGGCCCGTTTTCCTGCCATTATTCACCTGAGAACCAGGGGGAAAAGCATTCACTGTAAAGGCCTGATTCCCGTCAGATCCAATGAAATGGTACTCCACATTCGGAACCCCAGGCTGGTTCACTCAGGCAGGAATCCTGTCCTAGTGCATTCCTGGCTGTGGGAATCTATCTCAGGTCTCTATATCCTGAAAGTATATCTGAAAGTATCTGAAAGTATTCTCTGATTGTTAGTTGTTGGGGGCGGTCATAAAGTGCTTCACTCAAGCAGGCATATACAGGGGCAGGGTCACATAGGCCCCAACTGAAAGCTGATTGGCTCTCGAAGTTCCGCCCTTCCTTGTCACTCGCCAATTGAAAATGTATTGTTGACTAATGATAAGGCTGGGTCTCCTGCATGTGTCATAGTACTTCTTCCCCCCCCCCCCCCTTAAAAAAATCCTAGCATCACCCATATATGCTCACAAGTGATGGAAGTGGTGTGATATTCTGAGGCTGCCGGGTGGGGTAGGGAGCTAGGAGCTGCGAAGCCATTACGTCAAGCGAGAAAAACCAACCTGAGATATGACGCGGCAGAACAGTTCGTCCTAACCCCCATGAGCACCCCCTGTCATTCCCGGGGGAGGGGGGTTGTGAATCTCATGTTTCGGTGACAGGTTTACTGACTTCCAAGCGTGACGAGACTCTACCAAACGTGACAAGGACGGATTACGCAGCACTCGGCCATCTTTTCTCCATGCTAATTCACTGAGGTTGCCGCACGGCCCAAACACCCAGGGAGTGGGGGCTGCGGCATAATCATTCAGTATCCTGGGCCCAAACGCCCTGGGAGTGGGGGCTGCGGCATAATCATTCAGATTCCCGGGCCTAAACACCCAGGAAACTGGGCTTGTGGTATAATCATTCAGATTCCCGGGCCTAAACACCCAGGAAGCTGGGCTTGTGGTATAATCATTCAGATTCCCGGGCCTAAACACCCAGGAAGCTGGGCTTGTGGTATAATCATTCAGATTCCCAGGCGTCACGCTTAGATCTGCCGGACTTCAACCGGAAACACTTAAAAAGAACAGCTACCATAATAACTTTCTGCTCGTTTGTTACTTTACCTCAGGTGCTATTGATTTTTTTTTTGCTAGGGAGGGACAAATGAAGATAATTTAATTTTTCCATTAAGCACGATCATGAAAACCACAAGTGTCGTTAGCAGACCGCCGATCAATGAAATCAATGTGACACGTGCGTCCTTATGACCGTGAGACGTGTGGATCTCGCCGACTGCCAGCAAGAAGCACTTTAAAGAGGGCCGCAAGGATTAAGTACGGCTAAATGGTTGTCTGCTGCCTATGGGACGCAGTGTGTTGCTTTGCTTTTGCAGGAAATTCCCTCCAACAAAGATGGGACCCCTATTTCAAAAGTAATGAGTAACCCCCCTACTGCACTGTGTGAATACGGGGCTCCCAGTTCAGTCAGCTGAGTCGCCAGATCTATCAAGCCTTCAACGACACTGTCATCCACTACAATCTACTGCACTGTCTCTCAACTGGTGGATCGCAACCCAAAAGTGAACCACTGTCATTGAGTCACTGAGTGTGCAGTTAAAAATCACTTTGAAGCTATTTTCTCTGATGTCGGAATTTATTTTTTTTAAACAGTGCATGACGGCTTTCTACTCCTGCTATTGCACTTGTTACGTCTTTACTATCCATCCATCCATGCACCCGTTTTCTATACCTCCTTGTCTTATGTAGGGTCATGGGCATCCGGAGCTTACCCCAGAAGCTACGGTCGCAAGGCAGGAAACAACCCAGCATGGGACAACAACCTGTTGCAGGTTCTGTTAACTATTACTGCGTTATTTTTCATGAAAGTTTTCTTTTTAATTTCTGGGTCATGACTTAGTGACCTCTGAGCAATGCGGATCCTCAGGTTAAAGCAGTTGACAACCACTGCCCTACAGTTTCTAAAAGTGTGTGTGTGGGGGGGGGGGGGGGGGGGGTTAACATTTAATACTGCAGCAGGTGTTGAGTAGCTGAAGTGGCTCTAAAACGTGACTCTGAGCTCCCAAGGAACGCCTCTCACTCTTCGCATCGGCCCGAGGCTTAAGATGCAAATTAAATTGCACTGAAAATTAAACGGGGAATTGATCTCCGGTGTGTCCTGCTCCTGAGAAACGTCTTATTATGGAAAGCGAAATAACCGCGATGAGATGGCTTGTGTGTATCCACCAGGTGGGCAAAATGAGTCCAGCAAAGCCCGCTGGTGAAGCTTCTACCAGGATTCCTGGTAACAATGTAACGACTTAAAACAATAGCGAGCTTTACCTAAATTAAACACATCCCAGCACGCCTAACTATGGAAGGATTCCAGTTAATCCTAAAAAGTCGAAGCGCGAGTTCTTCCGGGGTGATTTTCATATATTCCTCTCTCCAGTGATCCTCATTAGCCAACGGCAGTGGGAGTCACCTTCTGACTGATGGGATGCCGGTGAAAAGGTTGAGCGAAAGCCAGGTGTAACTGACCTGGAGCTCCAGCACGAGAGCTTATGGCAATTCTGCAGTGCAGCCATTAATTTTAAGCCTGATACTGGTATCCTGTCACATATCAACATCTTTGAACAAAGATATACAGCAAGGTGGTGCACAGGATTTAGCAGAACAAGATGTAAAATGTAAGATATTTATCAAAGACAGCTACACAGTTTGCTTCCAGTCCAACAGAAGCGAAGGCTTGATCTCACTTTGTTGAACAAGCAGCTCGCTGGTTTATTTTGCTGTTCAGTGATGACAGTTATGCGGCGATGTTCCCCACATACTGAGAGCCACATCCATAAGATAAAGCCATTTTATTTGCGGCTGAAAATCTAACCCAGAATATGCTGGACAAATAAAGATAAAAATAAACTTACACGAGACAGAAGAACGGACGTTCTCCTTTGATTTCTTCCAGGGACATGAACTGTGGTGATGCTTGACATGTTTGACAAGGATACCGGCGGAGAAGGTAAACCCTGCACGTGTGTGTGTGTGTGTGTGTGTGTGTGTGTGTGCATGTCGCGGATCCACTGAGCCCCTGATTAGGACATAACAGGCACTGCTGATGTGGAGGACATCAAAGAAGGCCATCAAAGAATCCGCAGGCGACACCATGGTGTAATTACATACTACAAGCAGAGGGATGCAGGAAGGCCTCATGCACACCTTCTGCAACCGGGATACGCCATTTATGAAGGCTCTCTGTCGAGGATGAAAGGACAGGAGGAAATAATTGCAGGTATTTCAAGCACGGTGACTGGGACATAATAGGGAGCAGGTGCTTGCCCCACGAGAAATAAAGAGATGTACGGTGTGGGGGGGCTGGGGGGGGGGAATAACCGATAATTAAGCCGTCAGGTAAAAGCGGGACACGATGGTGGCCAGGAAGCTCGCGAGCCAGTGAGTCTCCAATGACTTCAGCTGGTTTCCATGTGACCAATGGCGCCAGCTGACAAATGCGGTGGGCGTGGTTTGAGTCATGTGACCGACGCAAAGTGGATGGCGCTCGACTCGGGTCACGCGGGGTTTCCTTGTGAGTCACATGGTCCTCCACCCAGGCCACCTGATGATGAGGTGCACCGCGGTGCTACAGAGATGGTCAGCCGCACACCTGCCACACAAATCGCTTTTACTCCTTTAAAAATATATATGTGCCGCCCCACTAATGCATCCATTGTGATTGTCCCTGCCAATGCCAAAATCAGGAAATGTCAATTTTGATGTGCCTCCAGAGTGGAGGATCTCCGCCATGCCTGCAGACCTTATTTGACCAAAGAAGTAGCTGTTTTCCGAGTGCAGGCGAGGGAGAGTGCGATTCACTCGGCTGCCTTGAAATGACTCCTGTGTGCTTTATTGTTTAGCTTTATTTCATCAAAGGAGTGAGAGCATGTTGGCGCTTTTCCCCCCTGAAACTTCCTTTCAAAGGACGCCTCTCCAAGCGAGGCGCCCCACTTGGTGCTCAGACTGCTGCTACGTGTATGACAAAGCCTCGCCGCCCCCCCACGCCTACACCCCCTCTTCAGAAAGAAGCTCGCTGGCTCCACTCCATGTCTGGTGCTTTTCTTTTGAGCATAGGGTGAAGAGATGAATTAATGCGGATGTACCAGTGGGGGGAGCAAAGCTGTGAGCTGGACCCCCCACCCCTCCCCTAATGTGTCTGTTGGCGCAGCCTGGCCTGTGAGCAGCCCCCCCCCCCTCCAATCCATCCCCCGTTCACACACCCTCGTCTGGCCGTGACATTCCCCTTCCTGCTAATTCTCATTCTCGCCTCGCTTCCTTCTCGGCGACATCTGGCTCCGGCAGATGTGCGGCTGACTCCGGTCCTTTCGCTGCGTATCTCTCCATCCCTTAGCCAATCCGCTTCTTCCGCGCTCCGCACCACCTTCACACGAGGCCTCCGAGCTAGCGTTCCAGGGGAAACCCGCATAAATCACACATTAAGCCACTCGTGCGACTCGACATCGACTGAAATCTCCCGTGACTAGATGAACAAACCAACCATGGGTCAGTCAACGGATAATCCATACTTTGCAGGAACACCTTTCTCAGAATCATCCTTCTACAGCTTGCACGATAATTGATTATTATACTCCTCTCTTTAAATAAAGCACATTTAGATGAATTCTATTATCAGGAAAGCATAACCCGGTAGAGAATAAATCCCAAGCGAACAGCGGATCCATTATTTAACGCTTATATGCTTCGCCTGAAAGTTGTGGTGAAGTGTAGATAGATGTTGAATGAGAGCGTTTCCCTTTAATTACAGCACAGCACAGACTAACGGCTATCGATCGGGGTGTTTAGGGAGGGTATCGAAGGCAAACAGCCGCAAAGGCTCCAGATCTCACCCATTACCTGTTAATTTTAAAAAGGCACAGGACTCTAGGAGAACATACTGTATGTGTCACAGGAGAAGAGTGTAAGGATGGGGAGTGAATGTCCATGGGGTGAGGAGATGTCATGTGACCAGCCCCTTCAGACAGCGAGACCTAACTAACCCTGACGTGAAATGCACTTGTATGTTTGTCCCCCAGATATACACCTCCAGAACATGCTGTCTGTTCCTAGCTGTTTTCCTTCTCCAGACCGCCCGTTTCCTAAACCTGATATTTCCCCAGTCCTGAACCAAAAATGACTGTCTTTGTACTGTAAAGTCCACCTCGCTCCTGTCCACAGATGAAATTTTCATTCTATACCGAGTCACGTGGCTCTGATCGCCATCCTGTCTACAGCAACTCTTATAGCAATCTACATTGACTGAAACTCCCATCAGCCCCCAGGGCAAAGAGCAGCCTGGAAGAATGATAACTCAGGTTAATCAATATGAAGAAGAGAATGGGCTGAGAGAGTCCCGATTGTGTGACGAATGTGGGAGCCTCAGGCCACAAGCATGTGTGACCAAAGCTGCTCTTGGGAGTTTTACGTTTTGGTTGGTCCCGCCTCCTCTAGTTGCTTGGACCCAGCTCCTCGACAATCTGATTGGTTATCTCACTGAGCCAATCATTTTTTGTTGTTTTGCCCTCAAAATAATTTTGTGCAAGTAAAACTCCCACAAGCACAAAAGCCAGCCAACCACTAATGAGTGCAAGGCATAGATGTCGATCCGTCAAACGCAGGGCTTGTTTCCAGGTCGACCTCAGACCTGCATGAAGAAATTGTCTTGATTCCCATTCGCAGGTGGTGTAGAGAGGATCTAGAGAGAACTCAAATACTGGAACAGGAAGGCATCGGGGCGGGAGGGGGTTGGAGGGCGAGGGCATTTACAATTAATATACCCAAACAAGACCCGGGAGAATAAATGACTTGATGGACCAGGGGTGAAGGGACGATTGTAAGGTGTCACCAAGGCCGGAGTCCCAAGCGAGGTCACACATGCTATGCTTCAGACAAACATATACACCCCCTCTACTGACACTGGAAGCCCCCTCAGGCTTGGGGGTGACAGTCAGTAAACAGGAGGCAAGTTCAGGGTCCTGAACTTTTGAAGGTTTTGTGGGGGGGACAATCAGCACATGGTTTTAGCAGTGTTGTGCGGGGGGGCGGGGGGGGGGGCGCGTCTTGCCTCTACACTGTCTGTGAGTCACTGTGCTCACACTGGCGTACAGGCGTGATGCTCTGAAACTGCATGGTCGCCGTACCAGATGGCGCTAACACGTTAGCGATGCTGCGGTGTTTCTCGCAGGGAAGTTAATTAAGGCACTGACACGGCTTACACCATAAATACCCAGGCACACGCCTGACGCTCCCTCTCGTCTGTGAAGCGGCCCGCCTGCCTTATTGTGGCATTGACATTTAAAGAAATTACAAAACTGTCGGCATTAAATAAAACGCAGGATAAACGCATCTTCATTTTTTAACCTGTGCGAGACTCTCCTCCTCCAGCTTATCGCTGAACCACAGTGAAATAAATCCTTTTTTTAATAGGTAGAGAAAACTGTGCCGGTTGGTTGAAGGTCAGTTTGGTTCCTCCGAACAGCTGAATTGTTATGTGCAACATGCCTAAGCTGTGTACGTCTAACAACACACCTGCTGTAAATGGAGAGGAATCTGTCCCACTTGGTGCTGGTGTGCGACTCCCCCATGTCCCAGATGGCCAGCTACGTCCATCTCCAACCACTGGTCACGTTTCTTATCTCTGCCCCGGGGTAGGAGAGTGACCTCAGTGGTGGGATGTGAACCTGTCATGTCCCCACCTTCATGTCTAAGCACGTTTAAATGACCATAAAATGTCCCCCCCCCCCCCTCCTTTTGCTATTTTTACAAAACGACTCCAGAATAAATCCTTTGTAAATCGGCTGTCTTAGCCATAAAGCTATGTTTATATAACCAGCTAATTCTGCTTCATTATAATAACATTTTAACTGCAAATTATGCCACATTCAGTCCCACAGACCGGCTTCCCAGCATGTCCCGCGATCCGGAACGATCGGAGCTCTTGTTTGCAAGATAAGGCACCTATCAACCTGCTGAAGATACGAGCAGACTACATGTGTCATAAGGTTTCGGTTCCGTAAAAGGTTTTCTTGAAATGTCGACAATGACGTCATCCTGTCACCTGGGTGACGATGGGGGGGGGGGGGGGGTTGTCCAACCTTCTCACACTAAGCAAATGACATCTTCGTGGGCTCCGCCGATGTTCCACAGACCGACCGTGAGATTAATTCATTGGGGACCGCGAGCACATGGAGAAACAGACATGCCATGAGAGTACGCTCTTAGATAACGAAAAGGAAAAGCAAAAGAAACTCACAATAAGCCCCAGGACACGCTGCCTCCTTGCAAAGTATATTTTATTGACAAAGACACAAATCCGCGCAGCTACTAGACGCAAATTACCTACTAATTCCACAGTTGCCGTGACTCCGCGAGCTGCGGGGTGGCGGAATGTACGACTTCAGAGTGGCCCGGGTTGGCCTTCATTGGTGGGAGAACAGTTGCAGAGGCCAGCGGCCAAGAGTGTGGGCTTTATTTCATAGGAGCGAGATCGGCTCTCAAAAAAGCAAAGGTGTATATCAGCCCTCTGTAAGAGCAGCACCATGGGTCCTCCCCCACGCCGTCACGTATCGAATGCGAGACAAACAAAGATAGAAAATGAGTACAGAAGAGCAGGAAGGCCGAGGAGAAGAACTTTCTTTAACTTTAACTGCAGCCCATGGATGAGTTAATCCTCTTATCCTGGCCATTTACATTTACTCATTTATCTCATTTTTATTCAAAGTAACTTACAGTAGAGGGAAGAGTTACAATTTACGAGTGCTCCATGGGATTTGAACCCAAAACCACTGCGTTATCACAATCATCTACTTGTTGGCCATAAAATGACACGAGCTGTTGAAAGGTGCTACCGGCCATTAAGTGCGCAATTCATTTTCATGCACAGAAATCGGTCCGCGTACACGATGGGAGGGACGCACGCGCCCCAGAGCTGCGTTCCGAGTGCTGAGCGATTCATCTCAGGGCTTCGGGCGTTTTTGCACTTAATAGAACGAAAAGCGATTTCTCGGCAGTCGCCGATAAGCAATGGACCTGGGTTTCAGATCTGACAGAGGGAATAAATAAAAAATTATTCCTCCCAGAAAAAAGCCTCCACAAAGCACATTAGTGTCAGAAATCTGCGGCTGGGAGATGTTATCGGACAGTGGGAGTCCACTGAGGGAGAGTCACGCGCTTCTCGGGAGAGCCGAGCGCCTCATTGCCGTGGTCAGTGGTCTGACTCCATCAGATATAAACATCGAAACGCTGCATCAGTCAAACAAATCTGAGCTTGGTAAACGGCAGAGCTTCACCAAACACTTTGGTTTGTAAGCGTGATTAATCATCCCAAGCGATTTAGACTCCCGTGTCTCCATCTATTAAGCAATATGCGATTGAAGTGTGCGTGCAAGCGAGCAACAATTGGCTGCAAGTGAAAATATAGTGCAGGCTATCTATCTATCTATCTATCTATCTATCTATCTATCTATCTATGTAAAGTGCTGCAGCTAAGGAGTTTGTAATAATACAGTGTACTGTAGCTGCAAGGTGAAGGCTGGCACTGTGGGCTGTTGGCCTGGAGTCGTTATTTAAGGTGACCCCCTCCATACATCCCTGGACTTCTTCAGGTCCCCTCAGAGGCGATAACGGCTCAGGTTCACGCCTGGAGAACTTCTCCTTAGCCACTGGCCGCCACCCAGGTCTCTCGTCCGGTCCAATGGCATGGCGGCACAGCAACTGCTCAAGATCGACTGACACAGGAAATCCAACAGCCTCTGACACCATTACTGGTCTAAGGGTGCACATGTTCTCTACCACGCCCCCTGCTGGGCATAGCGTGCACTACAGTTTCTATATCACCCAATCAAAAGTGTGGACTTGTGGAAGAGGACAGGAGTGAGTGGTGGGAGCGAACACACAAACTGCACACATGCAGGGGGGGGCATGACTCAACCACCCAACCCGGGAGATTCTGAGGTGCCATGCCACCCTGCTGCAGATCAGTAATCTACAGTCACCTAATTCATGCGATTAACTTTCTTAGTATTTTGGTCTCTGCAGTGGGATGTCTGATCTGAGTCTATATTCCTCTCTGTAGTTATGATTCTGTTCTGTAAGCATCACGGCGGTCGCTGTAGGACTGTGTGAGATTCCCGTCTTCGCCACGAGCAATTTAGCGCCATCCCACAGTTTTATTACAGGTTTGATTTTCACTGGAACATCATCCATGACTCCGACAGCCATTAAAATGTTTGTTTTTTTTGCCCGCTGCTTAAATGATTGCGCACAAGGTGCATGATAATTACTGATAAGACGAGTTCTGCAGAAGCTCTGCCAGGATTGTTTTCGTGGAATGGAGTTTTCCAGAAAAAGTGTGTGAAAGGTGGACAGGCAGAGATCAATGTCCCCTCAGTCTGTGGGGGGGGGGCTTTGCACCCTGTAAAGACACGTGACGGGAGGCTGGCGACCCAGGGACGGCCAAACACTCGAACCCGGCCTTAGTAACGAAGGATCACAGTGACCATCTGCCCGATGCCAAATTACTATGCCGGGAACTGGGGGGGGAGCAGGTCTCATAATTTAAGGTAAGGGCAGACGGCGTGGAACCGGCAGTCACTCTTGCAATGAGGCCCGTGACACGGAGATGAATATTTCATCCGTTCCTCAGATGGGGATTAAATGTGTTCTGCTGAGGAGAATCCTCATCTCCCTTCTGGGGTGGAGCTGGCAGGAGGAGGCGTGGGAGGAGCGGGGAGTTCTTTTAAGGAAGTGGATGCAGGCGGGGAGGCCCTGAAGGTCCCATTCTTGAGCTGGGGGGCTGCGAACATCAGAACACCCCCCTCCCCACAAAGCTTATTAATCGGTTCTCCACATACTGGCAAACCGGCTGCCACAAGCCAAATGCCCCCACCCCGTAAAACCTTTCTGCCATCCTGCCTGAAGCCCCGGCAGATGTGAGCGGGCGGCCCAGTCATGTGATCACATATTCTGAAATGCGAAAGCGGCTGAGGCAGGACCACCACAGTGCTGCAGTAGGATGTTGGGTCACGACGCTGCAGTATGGTGTCGGGTCGCGGTGCTACGGTAGAGTGTTGGGCTGCAGCGCTGCAGTATGGTGTTGGGTCGCAGTGCTGTAGCAGGGTGTCGGGTCGCGGCACTGCAGTAGGGTGTCGGGTCGCGGCACTGCAGTAGGGTGTCAGGTTGCGGTGCTGCATGTGTGTGGGCTCTCTGCCACTTTAATGCCTCTGAAAATGTATTCAAGCTAAAGGCTTTCACCCCCAACATCCCCATCACCACCCCCCCACAAATCCCCATATCTCACTTCCTGTCAACAACAATCCGAAATATCCCTTGATATCTTTCATGCTTTCATCGGTATCAAAGAGAAGGTAAGAGCTTCATGGCAGCACCGGTTTGAGTAGCATTATCATTTTTGTTGTACCTCTGGTATTCAAATTCCAGTTTTATTTCATGGAGGCCTGTCGGAAAGCACTTTGCACACACCCAGTGGTCAAGTTGTAAGAAATGTAAAATCTTGGGGGGAGGGGTGGGTACAGTTTTCAGATGATAAAATGTCTCGGTGGGGAGGGTTGCTTTCTGTCTTGGATCTGGGTTGAGGCCCCCGGATAAAGTCATTAAATTTACCTTTACATGACTGAGATTATAAGGAGCAGTTTAGAGGGATTGTGAGGGGGTGTGCTGATGGTTTTTGTCATTATTTTTCCTTGGGGAGATGAAGCATCCCATGACAGCTCCAGCACAACATATATCGGCCGTAAACTCACAAAGTTCACTCTGGCAGAGGCGGACATTTCAGGTCCAGGAAGTAAACATCCAAACCAGGATTTTGTTTCAACCAACCGACCGAGTGCTCTGTGACTGTGACTGTTTATGTTCAACTGGTTGGTTGAAATAAAATCCTGGTTTGGATTTTTACTTCCTGGACCTGAAACATCCGCCTCTGCACCCTGCAAACAGGCGCGTACGTCATGTTGTTCTTTTTGGTGTCTGTACCCAATATAGCTCTTAATACACATGCAAAATTATCAGTATAACCAAGATTGAACAATATGCATAAAAGCCACCACCCTGCCCGCCCTTAGGTGAAAGATACGCCTGGTCACATTATCAGCCAGCTTCACTGTGTTGACAGAAGCTCAAATACCTGATTGGGTTCATGTCCTGTTACTGGGGGCAGGACTCACAGCTGGATTCCAGGGCTCGTTGTATGGATAATATTAACCTGCAAGGTCAACGAAAGCAGACTGACCTTTGCGCTACAGCCCAAATTTAATATTTTGAGGGAGTTTTTGGTGCTATGAAATTCACATCGTGGCCAAATCTTATTCGACAAACAGAACAGGAAGATGGAAAGTGCCTCTCTTCTGCAATAACAAAGCGGAACGTAAATAATGCACTCTCTCCACAAATCTCATCCCGGGGAACGGTTCGGAACTCCATTATTTACAAGGCTACCAGATGCTCTTCCCGCTGCAACCTTATGCCATTGAAATTACGAGGCGTGTCGGCTCTGCATCTCAATTCCCCCTCTTCTCCTCCAGATGTTCCGGTGACCTCTGAAGGACCCCTGCAAGGCTGAAGTCTCAGCCCTCAACAAGTGTCCTTGTCTTTCTTTCACTCCCAACACTGAGCGTTACACATGCCGCAATACTGCGATGTTCCCCCAGGCAGGTTAAGGTGGGGGCAGGCTTTGTTAATGACCGTCTCTTCATACTGTAGAGCGGTATTTCCAATAGGGGGTAATTCAAGGATTGTTTTAAGGTGGGGGGCATAACTGGGGCCATATTTCATAGAGAGCAACTAATCTCATCATCAGAATTCACTTCATTGGCCAGATACCACTGCATGTACTAGGGATTTGTTTCAGCAGTATTGGTGCTTACATTCACAAAGAGCATAAATTAAGAAAAATCACACTGACTTAACAAACAAAACAAGACAACCATGTGCACACCAACACACCGAGGCGACCGAGTGTGGCGCCATGTTGAAATCAACCAATAATATGTTTTGTATGGTTAAGTGACAGGGGAGGGGGCACACCGAGAGACATTCAGCTCAGTGGCGCTGTGGCCCCACCCATTATAAGTCCCCGATCCCTTTTTATGTCAGACAGGAAGATGCCCTTCATCCAGAGTCTCCTTTTACTATTAAATATGGAGGCGGGCATAACCGATTGGCTCTGCCTTTCTTCGCAAGTTTGACCAGGGGAGAGAAAACACAGATCTGCTTTGCGTAGGTGTGAGACGCACTTAATTGCTGCTTAATGCAAAGCGCTGGTGTTTAAATGTGGCTGTTGGACCCTAGCAGCATTGGTACAACAGCCGGGCCCACGTGGTGAGGTGGTGGCCCAGTCCCGCTCTGTACAGGGTCTCAGGTTCATCAGACTCAGGAGAGTGCAGGAGAGACCTGTTGGGTTCCTCACTGAACACAGGAATGGTACAGAAGAGAGAAGCGCGTTGGCTAAATGAGGAGGAAAAAAAACCATCCCACGCTTCATATTCGGATTCTCTCATATTTTTATCATTGTTTTAGTAAAAAAAAATTGAAGAACAACATCTTTGGATCCTTATCTGCTACAAAAATGTGGCTTGTTACAGTAAGTGCTTTGAATCTCCCGCCCCCACCTAGAAACAGCATTTGGCTAGAAGCACTGCCAAGCAGGTAAATGCGGAATTCTCTGGAAATGCTGCGGAGAGGAGGCTGCCCTGACTGTCAGAGTCCTGGAATCTGTCTCAAGCCACTTTCTTCTCCTTTACAGGAGTATAGTGGGAGGGACTGCCAGATAATGCAGCTGAGCATCCTGATTGGTGATGAGGGACTGGGCAGAAGGACGATTGGCTGAATGGACCATGTGCCAACTTCCTTTTATCTTGCGTCCCATGTATTTGAGTGGCTAGCCTAAGCCATACTGCCCTGGTAGAGGTCGAGGGGAAAGGTCAGTGTGCCCTTTGACCCTGCCTGCCGACTTACAGCTCACTTCTCCACAGAGTGACAGGAAAAAATATGCAAATATGGAAATTACATGTAACAATGCACTTGAGATGCCACCCTGATTGGCTGAGGTGTGGGGTGGCATCTCTTAATATCAGAAAGGTATGTCTTTGCTGCAAAGCCATCAATCCATCGTTCATTCATTTTCAAAGTGTGGCAGAAATAAGGCCTCTGATTGGCTCCCCATCCAAACGTTCTCCATGCTGTGTAATATTCAGCAAGTGGTCTGTCTCCTCTCAGAGAGTACAGCAAGCATGGGGCTACACTGCTTTTCTATATCTACCATGTAAACTGAATTAGTTGCCCTGGACTGAAGAAGGCGCATGTCCAGCTGAAAGTCCTCTTTAGCTCCAGGTCCATGTCCAATATGGTGGTACCCCCCCCCCCTGCTGCGTAGCGGGCCTTTGAAGGTAACACCTGTGTCAGCTGCACAAAAGGCCGAACGCGTGATTGGATCAATTAGCGTCCTGCTTTATGACTCCCGCCTGGTGCTGCCGATACTGCTAGGCAGGCAGCCAGAGCTGGCGGCCTCTGCGGTCAAAAAAAACACCCCACTGAAATGTCACGTGTATATTTATCTAATTGGCTTTTTCAAAAAGAGGAACGTGCTTGAATTGCCGTGTGGTGAAAGCCGAACCGAGTGACAGCTGCAGGCGTATGGGCATGCTTATCACGCACGGGAAGCATATGCGGCTCTTCCTCCACATGGCAGAGCTCACGACGAGTGCGATTACAGAGCTGCCCCTTGCTTTCGGCCCCAGTGTCCCAGTGCTGCCAAAAGCTCTGCGATTTTATCACAGTTGTAATACACTGAAAAGGCACTGACATCACAGGTACAGTGACATCACAGAGACATCGCTATGACCATGACATCACAGAGGTGGCGACATCACAGACAAAGGTGCATTGCTAAGGCAGTGACATCACAGAGACAGGGGCATCAGACGGACTGTAACATCACAGAAGCAGAGACTCAATATGACTGTGATATTGCAGTCATAGTGACATCACAGAGGAAAGGGCACTGTCAACAAAAACGCAGCACAGCAAAGGCAGAAGAACTGCAAACGCAGTGATTTCCAAGTGACAGTGACATCATACACTTGCCCATGAATGGTGCGCTGGCAGGATTGCGCCAGGTTTCAGAACAGTGACTGGGAAACGCAGGCAGGGATGTGGTGTTTCAGCGCATCATAAGTTGTCCGGGGCATACTGGCGTGCAGGGGGTGGGGCTTTATGTTTCCCCTGAGCCCCTCGCAGCTCGGAGACCAGCCAAGCTGCATAAACTAACCTAATTATCCCTAATACGCTGTCAGGCTAGTACCATCATATTACTAAGAACACAGAATTAACATCATAAAAGGCAACAACATCATTCATTGTTTCCAGATCCATGCTGTGCCTGTCAGGTTTTATTTTTAATGAAGTGGCGGCCCCTTGTTTTCCCCGGTTATATTGCAAACAGGGCAAACGCACTGCGGAGCCGATGTGGAGTGAGAACGGCCCCCAGGGCGAAACGTGAGCCGGCTCCCCAGCCAGAAGTGCCAGGTGTTCACAGAGACCGAGGTGCGCGGCAAAGTCTGTCGCAAGAGCTGCACGCGGTGTGACAAGAGTCTCACCGCGAGCGCGGGGCCCGGTCCAAATCCGGCATCGACAGCAGCCCAGGGAAAACGCCGGCAATCAGCTGAGCCAAAAGAACCACACACAGACTCGGAAGAAAGTTGCTCAGCCACGCGCGCACTAGGCCGGCATCAAACTCAACATCAAACCCAGCATTGAGTTGCACTCGCCCCCCAGTGACCTGCTTTACCAAATCCCAATGCAGAGTAATGACGTGACAAACGACCTCCAGGCAGGATGGACAGCTAGATGCTATTTTGCTTCTGTTATAAGAGCACAGTTAGCATATAGACATCTTAGCGTTGCCAAATAGTGGCAGGGTTGCCAACTCTCAGGAACCCTACAGACTATTTACAAGGCAATATAACTGTTACAAAAATGTAAATGAGAGTGCAGATTTGTCTCAGATTGGAAATCTCATGCCAGCTAACTGACCCAAGTTAGCAGCCCTGTAGCGAGTGCTTACAGCCTTTGAGATCTTTGCAGAGCACGGGGTTGCTCTCCAGTCCTGGAACGCTAGCCAGCTTCTTTCAGCTTGGCCCCTAGCCTCCTACCCGCCAAACACCGAATATTAACACACGGACGCAGTCAGGGTGCCTGTCGGACACTAGAAGGGCACTGTAAGCAAAGCTAAGATGCGTGCCGGTGTGCTAAGCAGATGCTAAGTGTGGTTAATGGGATCATACAGCAGCTCCTCGGTGACAGGGAGGCGATGGCTGCTCAGGAAGCCTTGATATAAAGCCAGGAAAACAAAGAAATGAGCCACAGCCACTCACACAAACGTACAGACTATGTAAACCTGCATATATAACAGTAAATTGCAGCCGGGATTAGTGGTCTCTGTGTCTTTCTGTGAGTCTATTTAAACCTGCATATATAACAGTAAATTGCAGCCGGGATTAGTGGTCTCTGTGTCTTTCTGTGAGTCTATTTAAACCTGCATATATAACAGTAAATTGCAGCCGGGATTAGTGGTCTCTGTGTCTTTCTGTGAGTCTATTTAAACCGGCATATATAACAGAACAGAGCAGCAGGGATTAGTGCTTTACTTATGTCTGCCTGTGAGTCTGTTTAAACCTGCATACTGAACATGGGATTAGTTTTCTGTATTTACAGGTGAGTCTATTTCATCCTGCATATATTAAAAGCAGCAGTCGTGATTAGTCTGCTCTGTATGTGGTTCCATGTGCATGCAGGATTTATCCCACGTAAATGAAATAAAGGAATAGCTGGTATTAGTTTCGTATGTGTACCAGTGAGTATATTTCAACCTGCATATGCAATGGAAAGGAGCCAAAGGGATTGCTTTCTTTATGTCTGCCTGTGAGTCTTTAGACCTGCATACTGTATATACAATAGAGTGGCTGGGATTAGTGTTTTCTGTATTTTACAAGTGAGTCTATTTTAACCAGCATATATAAAAGGGAACAGCCAGGACTGTCTGCTCTGTGTGTATCAGTCAATGTGTTTGAACTTTCATAATATTGAATATTTTCGAATGGAGCTGTCCACGTGAGAATGTTCTGTGTGTGTACCTGGGAGTCATTTCAAACAGGTACATCTCGACTCCGCATGTGAGTACTGCAAACGACAGTCACTACTATCTCCTGCACATCTGCATCCTTCATTTGTAAACGCGGCCTCCCGTCAAGTGCGCAGTCCAACCGGGAGGCTCTGACTGACACGTCCGTGTCTTCGCCTCACCTTGGCGCACAGACGGGCGCGGGGCGGACGGCATAGTCCGCGGGCTCGCTTATCTGACAGCTGTCCTCGCGAAGACTCATGACGGATGCGAGGATGTGACCGCGAATGCGCGGCCCGCTTCCGTTATCCAAGATGGCAGCTCGGTGGTGTCAGAGTGTAGTGCATGTGGAGGGGGAGGGGGCCTGTCGACAAAGGTGCCCCCCCCCCACGGACACATCAGCAGGGCTGGTGTCTCTCATTTTCCGCACAGACCTCCCGGTGAGTGGAAATTTAATGCCCAGTAAACACAAGACGCCAGCAGCCCAAGCATTTTGGATGATTAAACTTGAGACATTTTGTTGAATCATACCCAGTGTTTAGTACTATTTTGTATCTTCCTCTCGACATTGATCTTGTCTTGAGCCGTGGCCAATGTCTTTGAAAAGTCCTATGATGAATCCCAGTATTGCTGTATTTATGCTCTGCTGTCATCGCCTGACAGCGCGGCCAGCAACGCCACGCTTAACCTCAGAGGGCTGCCTTCTTACCTCCGTCGACACTCCTGGCCAGGAAACGTAAGCCGCTTAAATCCCTCCTGATCCCATCAGCACAGTCACGCACACTGGGGGCACGCGGCCGCATTTTATTTGCCGACGGGTGCCGTTACACCGTAAATCAAATCCTCGTGCGCACGCAGCGCCGCTCTTAATTTATTAAACGCTCTGCCAGTCAGTCCACGCTGCCAACGGAACGAGACGCAGTGGTATTAACGTTGCCCGATGACTGCGGGCCGCTGTTCATTAAAACAAAGAGCTAAACTGCTGCTTTTCTCTGCCACCGAGAGCCTTTTTCAAATAAATAACCGAAACGATGCTACATTCACTATTTCTATCCTTTCGAATATGCCTTCATGCATCCATCCATTTTCCAAACCGCTTATCCTACTGGGTCACGGGGGGGTCCGGAGCCTATCCCGGAAGCAATGGGCATGAGGCAGGGAACAACCCAGGATGAGGGGCCAGCCCATCGCAGGAACATGCCTTCATGCACTGCCTCAAAACACTGCTTTTTAGAACCTGACGGGTCAGACTGAAGCCCATGGTATCAGTACACGGTCAGCCATTTGTCGTGGGCCCCTGGAGCAACCATGAGTGAAGGGTCTCGATCAGAGGTCGAATGTCGGCATTAGTCTGCTAGCCCCGGGATTCGAATCGACGACCCTCTAAGTCCGAATCCACTTAGCCACCCCGTTAGAAATGTTCACAATCGTGTCTTAGTCCATGTTCATCCAGTTGCGGTAGCTATCAGAAAAATGACTAACCGCAGTCTGTGTTTGTGTAAATGTTTGTCTCTATGTGTCTGTATGTAAGTATTAATACACACACAAGCATTTGACGTGTGATGTCACAGGGAGGGGAGTGCCAGGACGCCCCGACAGTCAAATCTTGCACCAGCCTGCAGTCGATTACCCCAAAGTAAGAGGCATTGGGTGATAATATCGCAGGCCTTCCCACGCAAAGGCTCTCCAGTCCTACTCCATCTTTACACTCCTCACCCTTCCTCTCCGTCACTGCATCATAAATACAGTCCCATAGGCCAAAAATGATCGAGCTCCTTACAGCAAATGATGACTCCGCCAATCTGCCATGCCGCCTGTCCGTAATTAATTCAAACTGCGTAACGAGCCCGTTGACTTCTTGGCCGGAGACTAACGTTGGCCGGAGTGCTTTGTGGCGCGTGGATCTCACAGGAAGGCGGCATGGTGGAGCCTGCCCGCATCTGCGTTGCCTCCGTACTGTTTGATCACACTTCAGTGGATGCAGAAAGCAGCAACACTTATGCCTGAGGATCTGGGTAAAAAATCTGTAACTTCCCAGAATAGAAAAGCAAAAAAAATATATAAAATCAACTATTAACTTTTAGCAGGTGGCAGTGGTTAGCGTTGTCACCTCACCCCTTTGGGACTGGGGTTCGAAACTCGGCCCCAGCTCTGTGTGTGTCAAGTTTGCATGTTCTCCCCATGCTATTGTGGGATTTCCTCCAGTTTCTCTGGATTCCCCCCACAGTCCAAAAACATGCTATGGTTAATTGGTGTTGCCAAATTGCCTGTAGGTGTGAATGGCGAGTGAGTGTGCCCTGCGATGGGCTGGCACTCCGTCCTGGGTTATTCCCTGCATCGCACCCGTAGTTTCCGGGATAGGCTCCGGACTTGCACAACAGACAAGCAGGTCTGGATGGATACACATTTCAGCAAGCTTACAAGTAAAACTCAGTGCCGTACAAACTATAAACAATTAATAAAAAAATTAAAGTTTTAAAGCAAACCAGAGGCACACAAACAGATACCAGGTTTACTTATAGATTTGCTGTCATTCAATAACACTTCCTGTGTGTCAGACATACAAAACACTTTCAAAAGTGCTGGACTAAGGTTCATCTAGTCAAAACAGGTATTCTATTTTGCAGAGATTTAAATCAATGATTATGAAATTATTTTTTTAATGCATTGCCAAGTATTTTTATCTTCCAAAGAGGGACAGCAGTGATAACTTATGGGCATTCTGTATGACCATATGCCCTAATGAAAAATTCCCTATCCCTGTCGCATCCTTTTCATTCTATACCCATGGACTATGTTTGAAAAACTCCACCCAAAGGGCACCAGGATCATGTGACTGGGCCACACAAATGGCCTGTTCTGTTCCATACGGGCTGCTGCTATGGTAACCGCGGGGTGGTCTTCCTCGCCATGCCGTGAGGCGGGTTGTCGAACCGCAGGACCAGGATGCTAATGAAGTGAATCCAGAGAGAGCCTCCATTGCTCCGAGTGACCGGCGGGAGCCACCAGAATCCATGCCAGTAGATGCTTCTGGACCCGCTGCGTGGCACCCTCTCCGGAACCTTCTGAGAATGACGACACACTCCGGTATCTAAGAACCAGATCAGCTAGGGGAGGCAACAGGAGCTGAACTGAGCGGTGCCAAGCGAGGCCATCTGGGTCACCCCATCTAGCTGCCATGTTTGTGCCTCCTCCAAGGCTCAGAAGAATTACCATACTAATGGACAAACAAGCTCAGCCAAGAGACATCATGGCTTCTGACCAACCGCGAGAAAATACGCGCATATCTGCGTAGGTCCGGCGCAGAAAGCAGAACAGGACTGCCGAGGTTTGCAAGTGACCTTCAGTGCGTAACTACGTGACAGTGTACCTTCAGTGCGTAACTACGTGACAGTGTACCTTCAGTGCGTAACTACGTGACAGTGTACCTTCAGTGCGTAACTACGTGACAGTGTACCTTCAGTGCGTAACTACGTGACAGTGTACCTTCAGTGCCAAGGGGCCCGCAGAACTTCAAGAAACCTCAACGCGCTCCGTTGAATGAAACGAACCGCAATCCGCGAACACGGCCAGCGGAGATTCGCGGGACACGTGTATGACTCTGAGTGTCAAAGGTGCCAAGTGGGAGCAGAACGACTGCTCAGCAAAGAACAACAAAGGGCCAGGAAAAGGAATTCGGTCTTTGAATTAGATCCAGAGCTTGCATTTGCACAAATATTACAAATGACCGCAACGTAGCATCAGAACTACAAATTAAAATCCCGGGCAAAGCTCATTTATGGAAGGCTACTTATGATAAAATCACTAATACAACTTGATGATTAACCAGTGCTGTATTTTACATTTGCTAGAATATGCTAATTTTACTGGACAATAAACAGATTTTACATTGTTGCCTTTCCCGGAACAAACCCTGCATGAACGGAAGCACAGGTCAGCTCTTAGTCTGGGGGGGTACGGTGCCACCATGCTGCGGGACCAGGCAATATGGCAGCTTGGCTTGGGGGTGGGGGGTGGGGGCGGGGGGGCTGTCATCCCCGGGATGAAGCACGTTTCGTGCTGCATTCCTCACTGATTCCCATACCTGACCACACCAACGACGGAGGAGAAGTCGGAAAGGGCAACCTTCCATTTTTACAGAAAATGAAAAGCTCACCCGGCACCGCGATGATGTCATATCCTGCGGGCAGGCAAACATGGCTTGGTTCCAGCTGGGAAGATGTGGCGAGTATCCCCACTGATTTCGAGCGGGCCGGACTGTAAGCCACGGGCATGGGCAGAGCAGAATGCGTAAACCTCCACAGCGGGGCGGGATATGAAAACGGACGCTGCTTTAGAGTGACCAGCCAAATCAGCAGACTTTTATCAATTAGTTCTGGCCTGACCTTTGCTTCATGAAGAACACCAGAGCTAAGGCTCCTTCTTTGCTGAGGTATTTCGACATTTTGCATCGAAGCTTCGGTCCATCTCTAAGGTCACATTATCATATACAAGGGACAACGATCCTCCGTATCGTTTGTGGCTGATGCCGGTGCTGCAGTTAGTGCATCCACATCCCTAGAAACGGACCCCCACTCCAGCCATCCGCCTTGGATTCAGTAACAGATGGAGTTGGGCTCTAAATGTCCACTAACAATTAGGCATTTGGTCATTAGGTAAACAAAGGCTAAGGCAAACACATATGTTTTGACCCAAATCTTTCAGCTACATTTGGAACAGATGAGGAGAGGGAACTTCAAATAACACCAGAAATGCTTTTGTCCTCATTGTGTTCCTTTGTTCTTCCCAAATGACTCCTTTTGTCCAAGTGTCTCCTTCATCTCTCCTCTCCCTCGCTGCCGAAAGCCAGTCAACGCCCAGCCCAACTGAAAAATAAGTAAACTTTAATAAAATGCTCAGGAACTGTGCCCATCTTACTTAATTACTCATTTCTCAGCCTTCAGCGGCTGATTTACACATTCCAGCACCCGAATCTGCCCAGGGGACACAAAGACCCTGTTTGAGCTTCCTTTTCCCCATTCGACCAAGAACTGCGTCTGAAAGGACTAACATCCCCATTATGGTGCACGTGTCCAAATCATCACTGCTCCGGTGCACTGTGCATGGGACTGGAGCTACCTAAGGAAGCCCAAGCAGGAAAGGCTACCATAGAGCAGAAAATGCTTTTCTGTGATGATGATGATGATGGTGTTTTTGGTTCAGTATTAGAAGATGCGAACCGAAAAATTCCCACACGGGGTGCAGCTGCTTACGCCAAAAGGGCAAGGATGGGTTTAAAATTAGCTCGCCGTCGGACAATCTCGGGGAGAAACTGCTGTTTCGTTATGAACCGTAGCCTGCAGGTAGGTTTCAAGATACTCACAAAGCCGACAGTCCACTTTAACGAAAATCATTATGTCAGTCAGGGCGACCATCACGTCGCAGACTAACAGAGGCATTATATTAAAGCTAATGAGCAAATGCAGCTGAGAGCGGTACAGAAGGGGACCTGGCCTGCACCCTGCGCTGTGATCACCAGCAGATGGAAAACAATTCCGAAACAAATGAAGGGATTCGTTAGCCGGTCCACCACTCTGCTCTCTCTTTGGCGGCGTCGGGCGGCGGGGGACGGGGAATGTTGGTGCACCGCGGTGTCACCGGAGAGCTGGAAGGACGGCATGAGCAGCGGTCCCAGCGCCTGAAGGCGAAACGACCTGCGCGCAGCACAGATCTATATAAGAAAACACACGAATAGATCTGCATGTATTTTCATACCACCGTCCATCTAATTTTGGATTCTCCACCCCCCCCAGGGTTAATTCCGCTTGCCTATCAGCCCTACGTGTGTCACGTGTCACAGAAGAGGTCATTTATGGCTCTTTTCAACTGCCGCCAAGAAGCGAGCCGTACCTGGGCTGACATGGTCCTACTTACTAGCCGGGCCGAAAATAAAGAAAAATAAAAAGGTATATTCTATATATTATTCATTATCAGTAGTATCATACATCGCGATATATTGATGCATTCCCTATAATTCGGAACTTGAAAATTTCCAACCTCTTACCTAAACAAGTACTACGGAACACCTGAACAGAGCAGATTCATAATCCAAATTCACGCAAACTAATGCTAATTGCGCTGGCATTTCATGCTAACATAACACAGCAATAGATGTGCTACGAAAGTAGGAAATCAGCAGATAGAAAATCATGATGAACACCGTGTGAACAGTAAGCATCACTTCGGTTTCACGTCACTGTCGCTCCCTAAACCCGACGCCTTTACCGAGCCGACCCTCCTGCAGTGGAAAACCGAAGCGAGCTGGAACCGTGCTGGAACCGTGCTGGAACTAGTCTCTCTTTGCTTGGGTACGGCTGGGTTTTGTACGCCAGTGGAAAAATGCCAGTATCTTTCCTCTTGTGATAAAAAGCAGCCAAACCTGCTTGAGAAACTGAAGGTAATCGGATTTTAACCATGACAGCTGACGATTTGTAGTTGTGAAAACAGTAGATGGAGTGGATTAAAATGCCACATAAATGTTCCTTAAGGTAATGTCACTCTAAGCAAGTGGGAAGGCTGCACACTGTACAGGCCACATGATTTATACCTCTGCCTTTCGAGTGTGGTATAGTGAGCTTAAGAAATTTCTCGCGCTAAGGTGAACACCAAGACTATACCACTTTATGTGCACACAGGGTGAGAACCATACAGTCTTGTGAAGGTGTTCCAGTAAATTGACCTGAATCCAAACTTCATCATATGATTCTACCCCCCCCCCCCCCCACCGATAAAGCAGACATAGTGGCTTTGCCCATTTGAAAAGACACACATCATAATAAAAGTTCCAACATTTATGTGTGTGTGTTTGTGAACATATACACATATACCGTGAGCGAGCCGTTAGCAACAGCAACACAAAACAGTCGTATATTGCAATTCGATATAAAATCTTTTGTTCAGAATGAATGCATTGTTTCTAAATTGCAATGTACACAGCTCATTAAAACCAACGTGTTAATTCCAGACCCTAATTTTAAAAGCCTCTGAAGCTAATGAATTAGTTTTAATGAAGAATCAAATTGCATTATTATTATTAGCAATTCAATTATCCAGATCGTATTGCTTGTCTAAGAACGATGGCATATTAATTGAAGAGATGTATAGACCAGGGAAGGTTTGCTGACTGTTGCTGATACACTGAAATAAATGATATTTCTGTTAGTGGAAGCCAATTGGATTATTTACTATAGGGGATAAGAATTGTAAAGTAGGATTTTATGAATTGTGAGTTGGAAGAACACAGAATACCACAATGACAAGAATAAATACTGCATGTACTGAGATTGAGAATTCTATGCAAGCATTATGTCAGGAGTGAGTAAGTTGTGGAGAACCTGTATGTGGTCCTCTGAGAAAGAAAGAAAGAAAGAAAGAAAGAAAGAAAGAAAGAAAGAAGGAAAGAAAGAGGTGGAGAAAGAGAGAGAGGGAGAGGAAGAAGGAGAAAAAGACACCCAAACAGGAAATGATTCCAGTGTGCATTGGGTCATGCAGGAAATGTGAACATCATACATAAGAGTCTCATCAATGAGATTTCCATCTGGAATACTCCACACACAGCATGAAAAAAAAAACACTTAAATTATCCGTGTATAGGAAGTGGGGTAAGACGAAACAGACTGTCTTACACAAGCTTTTAAAAAAACTTGCCATAGAGAGTAAGTCATTTTCATTTCTGCATATGTTTAATCCAAACAAATGCCAAGATGCGTCATTCTTCACTCTACTGGGAAATATTTAACAGAAATTGGATACGTACTCTACACTTTTTAGTTCCAGAACAGCCATTCTGCTAACAGGATGAGCTACGATTTAGGAAATTTAAATATACCTGCTCCCCTCGTATTAGTTTGAACTGACTGTCAATTATCCTGCAAACCCAAGAGAAGAAGTTAAGAGATGGATGGATGGATGGATGGAGTTATTATTGGGGCCAATGTAAAAAGAGAAAGAAAACTACAGAAAAGCACAGACAGACACACATGACACACCAGCAGGCACAAGATGGTGTTGGGTTGGCGCATGAACTGACCAAAACTGTTTCACTGGATTATTGGAGCCTGGATCCTGTACAATCACCTCACCCAAACAGCTAGCTTTCCAACACGTTAAACAGGCTGGAAGAGAAGCAAGACGGTACCATCCTGACCACCTGATAAACCATTCTGCAAAATACAACAAAACCTTCAACCTGTAATTCCCTGACTGAATTCTGAATGTTTGACTCGAAACATGGCCTCTTCTTGTCCCCCGTCGGGTTTCACTCCATTCAGCTAGGACACGTTGTGATGCTTTTGTGAGAGTTTGATAACGCCGGAAAGATCTCAGCTGAAGATTATGGGGGGGGGATGGGTAACTACGCCGAAGATCTTCAACAGAATGGAAAATAATACATACTTCAGGTCACAAAAGAAATATGAATCCATTTCACTGGCTGCCGGTCAACACTTCTCATTCTATACACACACTGGCTGGATATTTTTCAGATATAAGCATCAAACATAATTATGACTTACGGTAAACTGTGACCGAGGAACCATCCAGGAAGCTGCATCATGCTTAGAAGGCTTCTGATATAAAGCACTGATGCCCACTATTTGGTCTTTCTGCAGCACCTATGAGAATGACTTTCTACAGTCTTACGAAGTCTTTAGCTTGACGGGGGGGACGCCACTCGGGGCTGTTATCATTACAGGAGCTGAAGCACTCGCCGAATGCCGAGGTGCACATTTTAAACCGAACAGGTTCATTCTGGATTCCGCTCGTCCGTAAGGTACCTCAATCACGGCGTTCCAAGGTGCGGGTGAAGGTCAGAGATGAAGGCGTGGCGGCTCACTCTCCAGAGATATTTCCTCAACTATCAAAGTCATTTTCGTGGCTCCCTCTCCCTTTTATTCACATTCAATACTCCCTTCAGGGTAGAGTAATCACTACGGACGAAAATATATAACTAGTACTTTGAGGCTAACAATAATAGATTTTTTTTTCAGCTTTTGGTCAAAGAGACTCATTTTGGAAGTGCAGTTGAAGGGTAGGATTGCGGCAAATTTCTAAAAAATTGCAGGTGCTGGAAATTAAATTGCATTGAAAGTACGTGTTAAACTGCAGTCATTCTGAGTGGATTGGGCTAAAGGTTAGTCACACCTATACCCCCATGGTTCTGTTGCTTTTGTCTGGATGAAGACATAATCCACAGAACAAGGAGATTCTTTTCTGCAAGATTGGCCTGGTCTGTGACCCAATACTCCAGGCAGTCATCACAACGTTTCAATGCCATGAACAGGCAGAAATGCAAATTCGCAAACCCAGGGTGTCCGCCTGGGAAACAGACGACTGCTCTCTTCAAAGAGGAAAAAAGTCCTCTCAGTGTAGAGGGGGATATGAAGGACCTGGTGGATGCCAAATGCACGAACATTGTGGTTTACAGCTCACTCTATATCCTATGGCTTGGGGTCTTGAATGAAACTCAATAAATGCGGCTGAAATTATGTTTCCGCAGAAGGTTACAGGGCTTACACTATGAAAAGGAGCAAGAGTCTCGGGGTCTCAGCCATCTGTGGAAGCTGGGGAGGAGGTAGCGCTCCTCTAGATTGAAGAGGCATCTGCTAAGGATGTCCTCCTCAGAAGACTCCCCTTGGATGTCTGTCCCAATGGACAGAGATCATGAGGGTCAACCCAGGTCCCTCCGGAAGGCTTATCTGCACGGCCGGCTTGTGGAGGCCTTGGAAACCAGACAGAAACCCATCTGCTCTCCTTGACCTGGTCCCACTGGATAAGTGGGAAGGAAATTTGAAGGGACGAAGCATGCAGATCATATTATCTAAACAAACCACACTCGAGGTTCCAAATTTCCCCCAATGTAATAATCCCAGCTCCAGTATCTCATTGGCCAAACCGGAAGACCGTGAAAGCCCGCTGTCCTCCGGGTGACCTGGCTTGCTTTCAAAAAAATGCCACTATGACATGGATAAGCCTGAAACTTTTGGTCTGGGGAAATCTCTCTTGAAAGTTAATCCAAGTGTTCTTGGGATCTTTCATTTTTTTATGTTTGTTCAGTGATTAATTTGCCACAGCATGGATCCGGCTGAGTTACGGCATGTACCCATTGATCACACCTTCAAAATGAAGTTTTAGAATTTTTGTCCTCTGGGGTGCCCAAGTGGTTGCAGCCTGGTGGGGGACGGTGGCTGCGATAGCTTCATTAGCGTATAATAAAATACCCGTTAAAAGGACTGTAAGTAGGCGATGCACTTCAATAATGGCAAGAGGCTCCGAGTAAAAATAAATTAATAAACTAGACGATCTGGAGCGTTTCTTAAAAACCCTCAGTTGCAGCAATACTATTAAGTGTGGGAGGGCGAGCCTTTGAGGTTTTCCCGTGATTGGACAGAAGGTGGGCTGCAACTCTCTGCGGGCATTGTTAAAACTTTCCCTGCAAATATATATTTGTATTCGCAGAGATAAAATCTATTCGCGTTTTGCGAATGCGAAGCAAGCGTATTTCCGGAGGAATTGGGCTCTGCGCCTTCTGCCCAGATTATAACGCTTTAGACACAGAATCACAACTCAAAACACTCAAGAAGAAGGCGGCAAGGGCAAACGTGGCATTTTCACTTCATACTTATGCAATTCCGTCTCTTCTAATGGAAGACTTTTAAGGTGTTTCTCACTAGGGTACCAAATGCATTTTAAGAGCTAATTTGATTTACAATCTGAATGGACTGACATCAGGAAAATAATTTCTTTTTAAGACAGAACTTGTGCTTTCTGTTTACCTCTCAAACGAAGTACTGGGTAATGAAATATGTCTGACTGCTGTTTTCTCCACGAGCATGGGAACCCAGTTCACAATACCTGGGCACATGGGCCTCTCACAGGTTGGCAAACCTTTCATGGACAGGTTTCTCTGCCCGTCTTTTGTGTCCGGGACACGACACGTAGCGAGACAGACACCTCGAGCGTGAAAAGTGAGAAAAGCAGCTGGATGGCCTCATAAATTCAATCTTCCCCCAGCATCTCGAAGCACTTTCTGACACTCTGGCTTTCTCACCCGCTTCTCCTTATCGTACAACAGCACATCCTTGTTCCTGTTGAACAAAGACTTCCTTATTCTCACAGAAACCTCTCTGAGAGACCTTTTCATCATTGTGAGACCGCACAAGAAAAAAAAAAAAAAAAAACGTCTTCAGCCCATCGGACATCTCGGCATTCGGCGTGCATCAACACTACCGGGGGAGAGGCTGGCGACAGTGTCTGTGGGGGGGGGGGGGGGGGGGGAGTGGCAATGAGGGGATGTGTTGTTTTTCCCTGTTTTCCTCTTTGTGCTAAATTGCAGCCATATGTGAGATGGAGTCCTGGACACCAGAGAGCTGAGAAATTGTGGAGCGTTTATGAAATCTTAGGGTACCACTCTTTTGTTCGGGGGATGGGAAATTAAAGGTTGACAGCTTAGGAGGATGCATGTTAGAAATGCCTGCAAGGCTTCTTTTCCTGAGCCGTACGTGACAAGAAGGCTCACAGAACGTCGGGAATTTTTCACGCTGGCACGGGAGAGAGTTTTTATCAACAGCTCTTTGCTGCCGTGAAATTCCGAAACCGGTCTTAAGAACCGAAAACCGCAGAACCAATCGGATACAACTTAAGCACCTTACCAGCAAATGATATCATCGGCAGCGCCAGATAAACTTCACGTTACCCTTGCTGAGAGCACGACTACGCCACAGACTTCCCAACTGACATTTCGAATACCGGAATCGACCAAAATTTAAGCGGTCAGCTGGGAAGATGTGGTTCACATTGTTGGAGCACAGAAACAGGTTGGAAACGACGCCCAGTCAATGAGAAAGAATCACAGAACGGGCTGGTGGTCTAAGTGCTGACAGGCGGTGAATATGGTGGGAAGCCCTCACTGACAGCCACAGACACGGCAGAGACCAAGTCATGTGACTGACATTCTGAAGCCACCCCATCATAGGGTGGCCAGCCTCCTCAAGATGTGCTGGAAAGTAAGAAGTGATCAGACATTCCAGAGCAAGTAGTCAAATGCCACTTAGTCGCTGAAGTGCACAGTGAGAATGGAGGCGTATGCTGAGAGTCTGAAGGAGATTTCTCAGCGAATGAGACGCTGACCAACCAGCACCTCGGAGTCACTCAGATATTTCCGCCACAGCCGTAAACTCCACTTTGAAACAAGGATTCCAATTCACATCACCCTGTTTAAATGGCATTTTTCTCCAAACTGCCAAATTTTCCTTAACCACCAGGCCACCTACTGTTCCCACCATGTTACTATCACCTCAGAAGAGCCCTTGCAAAACCTAAGGAGCTCAACTGTGCTTTTCGGACTCCTTTGACATTTCTTGAACTCTATGTTTTGGGTTGAGTGTGAACCTGGGATTCCAGTTGGGCGCAGCATATAAATAACACGTCTGTTTACGAAGAGCGTAACGGTCTTAACACTCTCATCTCAATCCACTGCACTCCCACACACCAGCTACTTGAAACTACAGAGGCTATATCGCCATCAAATATCAGAAGGCAAAAAAACAAGACTTATAGCTCTTCGTTATCTGACATCCCGTCGGTCCCCGGCAGAGTGGGAATCGCAGGCTGGCGAGCGCAGGGTCACCTTTACTCATTCGCAAGCTTGTGCGCTGTAATCTTCATCGCATGCTAATTAAGACCGCTCCCTTCAGCATCTTAAAGCCGTAAGTTGTTTCTAGAAACGTCCACAGTGAGGCTCATAATTATGCATTTAACACATGATGATATACCTCAGAAGGCTCGCGGAAGCTGCCCAGAACAAAGGCTTCTGACATCGTCGCGGAAACGTGGCGTCAACATTCTGTCTCATTCCTTGTGAGCGCTGGGCCCTCGCCTCACCGATCCTGCCCCATGCAGCAGATTCCACATTCGTTAGTCTAATCTGCTGTTTTCTAACCTGGTCCTCAGGAACCTCCAAACCATGCACATTTTGCTCCCTCCCAGCTCCCAGGACACCACAATTAAACAATCAAGGACAAACCAAACAATCAAGAACAAACCAAACAATCAAGAACAAACCAAACAAACAAGAACAAACCAAACAAACAAGAACAAACCAAACAGACAAGAACAAACCAAACAATCAAGAACAAACTAAACAAACAAGAACAAACCAAACAATCAAGAACAAACCAAACAAGAACAAACCAAACAATAAAGAACAAACCAAGCACACAATCAAGAACAAATCAAACAATCAAGAACAAACCAAACAGACAGGAACAAACCAAACAAACAATCAAGAACAAACCAAACAAACAAGAACAAACCAAACAATAAAGAACAAACCAAGCACACAATCAAGAACAAATCAAACAATCAAGAACAAATCAAACAATCAAGAATACCGAATACCCAGTACAGCCGTGCTAGGAGACAGTAAAAATGCAGACTGACTGTGGGTCCCTGAACACTGGTTTAAATTGAAATCTTCTCTTTGACTGTGAACATAGGATGCTCTCTCGAGCCTCAAGCTTAAACATTTTACTGCGAAACATTATTGCCCCCATAAAGTGCGACCCCCCCCTTACAGGAACATGCAAGCGTGCCATGCCAGTGCTCACGGGTTTCCTGACAAAAGCTCACAGCTTCGACTGAGGTTGCTGCTGAATCGCCGCCGACATGAATTAGCCCCGGTTCAAATGCCAGTTTTTTTTTCCCATCCCCATGGGAAATGTGCTGGTCTTATTCACAATGCCAGCTGCCCGTGAGCCGCTTTCAGCCAGCGGGTGGCGTTAGCATGGAGGGCTCACTGGAGAGGCTGGGCCAACGCAGCCCCGGGGTTGGGAGTCCGCCGAGTGTGAGACACTGACTCCGCCGCCGGACAGACCACGGGCCTCTCCACCTCACCCCTCTCCCACCCCAGTCCCTTCTTGGTGGAAAACCGCTATTTAAAAGCCAGTATTTCTCAGGAGGAGCTTCTCATTTTTGGACTAAATAATTAATAGTAAAATCATCGTTTTTATAAATGAGTGGTTCAAGAGAGAATTTAAAATTAAATATCACCAAGTCTAGCATGGGGCAAGAGTTTCACCCTGTATGGGGTGTCAAGCTAGGGCACACACAGACACACACAGACATGCACACACACAGACACACACAGATACACACAGACACACACAGATACACACAGACACGCACACACACAGACACACACACAGCTCCTATATTCCTATTATTGTAGGCACTCCATCTCTAAACCCAGGAATGATAACCTTAACCAAAAGTAACCAAAACAAATACAACAGCACAGGGTTTGGGTCTCAACCACGGTTTACTTGTGTGGAGTTTACATGTTCTCCCTGTGTCATTGTGCCATTTCCTCCAGGGGCCCCAATCTGCCCCCATGGTCCGAAAACGTGCTACAGTGAATTGGAGACACCATATCGCCCGTAGGTGTCAATGTAAGTGTGACTGGTGAGAGTGGGAGAGCTGGGAGTGTGATTGGTTGGCGCCCCGTCCTGGATAGGATCCAGAACAACCCGCCATCACAGCTTGTAGTAAGCAGTGATGTAGTAAGTCAAGGGATATTATATGTTGATCTGCACCCGCCAGCAGGGAACGGCCCCTCATGAGAGGCTCAAAGATGGGTCTGAGATTTCAGTTGTGGAAGTACTAAAAGTCAAGGCCACAAGTCTGGTCATGGTGTTGCTGTCGTGGTTTTCATGGACGAGGACTTCAAGGAAAACCAGAGATATGTTTCCCAACCTAGTCCTTGGGGACCCAGAGACAGTCCGCGTTTTTGCTCAGGGAACAAAACTCTGGACTGTATTTATCTCAGCGGGAACGAAAACATGGACTGACTGTGGTTTCCCAAAGAGCAGACTGGGAATCACTGCTTTAAACTGCGCCTCAGCTCAAATGGAGGGGATGGCGTCATTTTATGGGTCCTGCTAAGAAGCAGAACATCGGTCAGCCCAAGATCCTGTCCAATTACATTACGGCCTGGGTAAACGGCAAACCGCTCAAGCCACCAGCTGCACTGTAAATAAAAACGCAATTACTTTTTTGCCACGGGTGCGCTAAACTCAAGCCCTCAGCCGCTTGCAAGCGTCTGTCCGTCACCCCAGACACTGGTGACCCTCACAGAAGGCGCTGGAGTGTTTCAGAAGGGAAATATAGTTCAGGTGATGACAGTGATGTGGAAAATTCCTTTAAGCACCTCTGCCGTTTTTAAGAAAAGCTCTTCGAGGTTCACAGCGTTTCATTAAAAGATAAACACTAACGCCTGATCACGTTATTGCTGATACGCTCGCGTGCAGCTACAGCTTCCGCCACTTATGACTCGAATACATTAAACGCTCGCTTGACGAAGACGTGCTGTGTTTCGGCACCCTCCCGGCTCACGGGTCGCCTTGCAGGCCCATATTGGAGGGTATGCAAGACCTTTGGTGCCTGAACGTTTAGGGAAAATCGGCCTCAAGATCCAGGGTAGCAGTTGAGGGGCCTATCCGCCATGTTTCCACAAAGCGTTTCCGTTCCTCCCGGGGAATCTCGATGATTCCAGAATGTGTTTCCGTTCCTGAGACGGGGAACCTCAGATCATTCCAGGGTGGAATCATTCCAATTTAATTGGCCAGACTGAATCAGTTATATGTTTGAGCTTTGGAGCGCGGTGGGACAAAATTATTGCTTAAAAAGTACCACCTAGTACTGTTCTTCTTCTAGAAATGAGCAGTGGCTTCATCTCCCCCCACACAAAGCCTACGCCACAGTCTCTGTCTCTATTTAGATTTTTCTTACAGTAAACACTTTTAAAATGATCTTTTTCTGAAAAAAATCCATGTGTTCATATGGATTCACCTGAACAAAAAAAAAATCGGTATCTCTGTGTTTCTCAGGCCACAGAAAGCAAAATGCCCCAGGGATCAGTCCGGAAGAGCGGGCAGGACGGAGCCCACCTTCTCATGGTCGCCGGCTTGCCTCCCTCCATCGGGGCTCAAAGTTGTCCAGCAGGACTGGGAAACTGGCCACATTTTCCACACCCGTGAGGTACATTTTACAGACGGCCCCCTCTAAGACCCCTCCAAGGTTCGTCCTCTCACCTCGGCTGTCCTCTGCCCGCCTGCTCGCGCCTAAGGGAGACCGTCAACCTCCGTGTCCTTCCACACCAGCAGTGTGTTTTCGCCAGATCACAGAGCAGTGCTTACCCTTTGCCGCCGCTCCCTCCGCGGCGGCACGACTCGGGCACCTCGCCCAGGATTACTTATCCATTTTGCTTTCCTTAGCGGGGCCGATGCCGATATTAGAGGACAGCAGTAATCCTTTAAGACGGGCACATTAAAAGACACACATGGGGGCCTTGGTAGAACCAGCCTAAAGAAAATCACAGGGTCACACAGGCCCAAGGATACATCCACCTCCTGCAACTCACACTATCATAAATTAAAACAAGTTTTATTTTTACTGCGTCATACCGGCTTTTCGCTCCCTAACATCGTAAATGGTGCAGTAACAGTACGCGATGCCCGTGTCTGTCGTCTTCCCAGTTAAATTTACGTGCAAGTACCCAATAAGTAATGGTCCAGTGAAGATGAGGCCCTTATAGCTAAACAAAAAGCTATTGTCCACTTAAACTGGGAAGACATTAAGGGTGTTCATATGTCAATGACTTCAAAAAGGGGTCCTCCGAACGTTGCGTCAGCTCACTGCCTGGTCTTCCTCGTACATGTCGTCCGTGACCTCACACCGACCATTCAGGTGATCCAAAAAATTTAATAAATACACGGGAGCGGCCGCCACTGCGGTCAACATGGCCGTTAAGATAAATGTGTGATTTTTCTCCCCGGTCAGATTTCGCGCAACACATTCTTTGTAAAAGAACATGTCCTAATATGATAAAATGAGGCTCCCAGCACATTTTTCAAACCCTCCACTTTGTCACCGCGGGTTTACCACGTCTGCGTGGCATGATTTCTACGTTAAAATAAAGATCAGCTGCATTCATTCCAATCCATGGGCAAATGTTTGGCTCCCCAAGTACCCAAGCTACCGCCGGTCACCAATACGCGCTTATCTCAGACAGGGTCAAGGTGTCAGTTTGGAGCGGACCTCGGGAGGGAGGGTGGCTCCCCCTGGACAGGATGCCAGTCCATCGCAGGGCGCGCACACACACACACACACACACACACACACACACACACACACACACACACACACACACAGGTTTGTATCTTTATGGGGACTCTCCATTCATTTCTATGGACAAAACCAACAATGGCAACCTTAACACCTACCCAGCCCCAAAAAAGATACTTAAGTGTATGTGCAGGAAGCTCTCACACACGGGGGGGGGGGGGGGGGGGGGGTTGGGGCATTGGTACCTATGTTGGACACAATGCTGTTCCGATGGGGGCTGCAGGAGAGCCAGGATGTGAAGGGGGGGCCCTGGCCAGGCTTGGGAAGGCTGCTGCCCCACTAACAGATATGCTTGGCGCGCGGGTACCAAGGCACAGCAGGCCAGCGGGCTCGGCATCGACCTGCCCGGTGTCCAGTTTCAGCGCCGGCCTAACCCCTCGCCCCCACCAAGCCAGATCCTCCTTTGGGCCTAATCCGCCTTCAACATGGAGAAACATATTATTCTGTCATCAGGGCATCTGACCAGACCGAGTCAGAGAGGTTTGGGCTCAGAACGCTGGCAGAGGGAAGTGAGCCAGTCCCATGCGCCACTCTGGCCATCGGCTGTGGCATTAGCCGGCGCTGCTGCGCTCAGCCACACACGCCCCTTGTAACAAAACCGTAACTCGCCGTTACAGGTCCCTCTCTGGACGCTGCCATGACGAGGTCTCCTGTTCCTCAAGTGGAGATCTCAACAAGCTTCTGTCTCCATCGGGGCCTCCACGGCAAGGCTCCAGATGGTCACGTCCAACTTAAAGGAACTCATAGCATACCAGCTGTGTGTTCTGTTCTTTGCGTTTCTATGGAAACAGTCAGATTGCAATGGTTTAGTCTATACCAGAGGCACATGCAGGGGTGTGGCCTGAGGGGTACTGGCCCCAGCTGAAAGCTGATTGGCCCCCAGAGTGTCCCCTCCTCTGTCATTCATCAAGTCGAAACATTTCATTGGCTAATGATAAAGATGGCTCCCGCGCATGAATTATAACCCCTCGTGCGTCCCCAACCTAAGAAAAAAGTGTCAGGCTGGTCCCTGAAGCCTCCTGGCAGCTAGTAATCTCCAGCAGATATAAGTGCAAATGCCAGTCACACAGAGCCGGTTACGAGCAGCGCGAATCAGGCAAGCGGCACAACACGTCAACATCAGATAACATTGAAAGTGCCAGGCAATCATATTCAAATCCGCATCTATAAATATTCATGCATGCAGAACCCAGAAATGTCAGGGTGACACTGACCAAGCTCTGTGTTTCTGAACACATAAAGAATAATATTTATAAAAGAAGAAAAAACAATGTGCTACGTAGCCCAGGGATCCTTAATTTAAATAAATGTCCTCAAGCATTTCCGTCGTTACGTTCAAGTAAAGAGGTAAAAAAAAATAATCCTTATTGTTTTATTTTTAAATCCTTTCACACGGCTTTACATTAGGACACCCCACGGCAAACAGTTCTCGCAGTAAGTTCCGGAATTAAGGCTCTATTCCTGAAAATGGAGGAGGGCGGGGCTTCGCACATTACATCTCTCCTATGCCGGAATAACGGAATAACTCCAAGCAGAATGCTGACGCAGTACGACACGAGCCGCTGACTGGGCTGGTCTCCTCAGCGTCCACGGGCGGCTTGCCGTTGAGGACCTCTTTACGCAGATGGGGTCCCGCCAGCTCTTTGGAAATCGGACTGCCTGTGTATTTATGAACTGCCCGATTAGCCAGGGGTCTCGCGGAAACGGCCTTGGGATTAAATTAGAGTTTCTAAAATTGTGACTTTCATCCTTTTTTGCTTCTCTTTCTTACACAAAGTCCTTGCTGTAATGTAAAGGGTTTAAAAACTGACAGGTATTTTCTGAGGAGCGTTTTCAGATAAAGGCCTCAGCATTCAGCCTCACAGTAATGCTGTAAAGCTTTGCCAGTGGGTCAATAGTAATGAGATACGTTTTAATTTGACCGCCAAGCTATAGTATGAAAAATGTACCTACTTAAGCTGTGAGATTTCTCTCCATACGCGACTCCAGGCTAATTCGCTAAATCGGCTGTAAGGATTCATCTTGATTCATGAGCAGGTTCCTACCTAACCAGCAGTGCGGAACACTGTGGCCCCTTACCTCCAGTGTCAAGGGTCTCATTTCGGCCCCAGCCGTGTGTTGAGTGGGTCTGTGTCATGTGATGCGTTCCTGAAGTTCTCAGAAAACATACGTACGTGTAGGACCGGCGTCCCTGCATAGACCACAGAGTGCGAATTGTGTGTGATGGACCAACATTCTGCCCTGAGTGACCTGGAGCTCCTGGTTCCTCAAGACCCAGTTACGGAAAATGAGCAGATGTCAGTCTCACTCCATACTTCTAGAGGCATTCCAGGTTGAAAAAACACTGAGCGACATCCTTAGTTAAAAAACAGCAGGGATCTGCAGTGGTCCAGGTTCCAAGAAGCATGGTAGAAAGAGACAAGAACATCAGGCGTGCATGAAGCACATAATCTGAAAGGGGCGGGGGCGGGGGGGGGGGGGGGGACACACAGCCAAAGCCTGCAAACTGAGGACACCCTCTCACACACACACATATGCAGCCGGCTTTGGGAAACAGCCCAGGCAAGAGAAGACGGGAGTGATTCAGTTCCGCGTCGCTGCCGGACGAATTCATCCACGAGGAACGGCGCAATAAATCTCACCAGCGTGACACAGCAGTTAATCCAGGAAAAGCAGCACCATTTCAGTATCATGCCGTGTGCAGTTAATGCTCGAAAGCCCCCGTAAAACACATTCGCATGTTCGTCCCATATTTGTATTTCCCTTCACACATTTGAGTAGATGTTGACACTCAAAGTCACAGAGGAATATGATGCTCATCTGCCAGCAGGTTTCCATGCACTCATATGTGGGTATCTGATTATCACCTCATCAGCGGCATGGTTATGCTAGCCCATCGGGTGGGGGGGGGGGGGGGGGGGGGGTAGTGCCAGTGGTGGCCAGATCCCTCTGTGCCCCTAGTGGCCAAAGCCAGCCTTGCACATAAGTGCTTGAGTCCTGTAGAAAGTAAACAAACAACATACCTGCTTTATTTTCATGGGGAGTCGGGAGGATGAATCACACCTCTACAAAAGCGTGTCCCTTCAGCACCCCCCCCCCAAGGAAACTACTGCAGTGTGTCAGTGCCAAAAACGGCGGGGGTGGGGGGGGGGGGCAAGACACCACACTCCACTTCCCGACATCGAGTCACGCTGGACCCAACCCAGCGGGGCTTTCCGGTAACAAACACGACAACTGCTGCTGGAACCATCCTGTTCGTTAACAAGCAGGAGGGGGCGGGAATCTTTTTTAGTTCTAAAATGAAACGCCGATAAAAACGGCCAACTGAAACTCTGCCCGTGAAACACCCGATCACTGACATGGGACTGGCCCTGTCTGGGCACTCAGGGTCCCAGAGGGAGTAGAATCGAAGACAACTGAAAAAGGTTTAAAAGCGAAAAAGTGCTAAACAAGATAAACGATATAGATATAGCTTTAAAGATAGAGATGGCGTCGTGAAATGCTGCTGACTTATGCAGCAAAGGCATCCAGCTCCCGTTGAAGGAGTCTGAGCCTGGTCTCACCTTCCAAGTGACTCCTACCCATCAAAGCCAAGCGCCAAGGGTCAGGGAGGAGGGGGATGGGGGAGGGGGTCACCAGTGGCGGGGAAGCTGCCAGCGGCTCAAATGAGCCGAGACGGGCGACAGCGAAGACGCGGGGGCAGGGCGCTCCCAGGCGACGCGTGTGTCTACGCTGACGTTTAACACGGACTGTTAGCGTGTTTACAGCGAGCTGCTTCCAGGAAGATTTCATAAATAATGACCTATTAGGCAAATTAACAGGATAACCCTGAGGATCGCAGGGCCTGTCCCGGCCCACGTTCCTGCCTGTTCATAACCGACACGCTCGTGTGACACCACGCGGCTACATGCGACCTGACAGTAATTAATCAGAAGCAGTCTGCCACAGCTGTCCCCCCCCCACCCAGCCCGCTGCGCTGTAAACCAGCACCGGCGGCAGGTCAGGCAGGGGCTGTAAATCAGCCATAAAAACGGCAGTCGGTTTTGGACACGCGATGCGGGGCGTACTGTCCGGCGTGCCCGCAGTGGCGGGGGGACGGACGGGAGAGCAGCTCCACTCTGGGCTGGTTCGCTGTGACGGATCGCTCGCCTCGCACCAGGAGCTGGAGGGGCGGGGCCGTGCTGCCGTGCCGGATTGTTATTCGCTGTTATTTTACTGCTCAGCTGACACATCTGTCTCGGGCGGTGGGAATGTTTCTATCCATTCACACAGCCTGGGATTTACAGATGGGATATGTGAGGTACATCTCCATGGACACTGGGGAGCAGTGGGAATAGTGGAAATGGTCATGGAGGCAGTAGGGATGATTATGGGAGTGGCGGCAGTGGTTATGGGGAATACTCAGGATAATGGAAATGTTTATGGGAGAAGCGGGAATAGCTGTGGTAGTACTGAGAATGATGGTAGAAATCCTTGTCAAAGTCTCCTTTTTCCGCCAATGGGAAGCTTGAAGCACTGGAGTCATTTGCTAAATTACCTCTGCCCCCCCCCCCAACCCCCGCCTGTCCACCCAGGAGACTCAGCTGAAAGAGCAGGGGTGTACCCCCCCGCAGGCCGCCAGTGGAGCCACATCTGCACACGCTACCAGTCACATCCGGCTGCTTCCCTTGGGAATTTGCGGGCCTAATTGGATAATGAAAATCGGATTTAATTCCCTCTCCTACGGCAGCGCTATCGCCGCGATCGCTGGAGTGTTGCGCCCGTTTTGATTGGTTCTGATTTGCTGGGGGATCCGGAATAAGGCGCTGGGTGGAGCAGAGCCGCGCTCCTCTCTCCCCCGGCTCCCCGGCACCCACAGATCACAGGGAGCCGGTGCGGAGCACTCAGACTCGGACTTGCCGGCGCTCGTTTGGACTCCTTCATTAACATTCACAGCCATATTTCTTTCTCTTTTTTTCTTTTGCAAAGAGAGCTTTTCAGACATAATGCTAAAGACAGCCACCCGTTCTACGCCCAGCCCTGGGCGGGGTGGCCAAGCTCTGTTTCGTTTCCTCTTTAAAGATCCTTTCATCTGAAACGATGGTGGTCCGTGCGACACAAAGCCACGTCAGCCATCGGCACAGAGCACCAGACGCGAACGGGCATGGGGGTGGGGGGGGGGGGGGGGGCGCATTCGGAGCGGACGAGGACACGGAAGGGGTCCCTTCCCTTAACCGCCGCGCCCCCTGCAGGTGTGCGGAGGGAATCCTGCGCGGCTTGCACGCACGCCCTCCCCACTCCGTAACACTTATAGATTCCAGGCCTACAGCCCTGGCTCTTTGTAAGCATTTCTCGCCGCGTTCTGCTGACTCGCGTCCAGGACCCCTGAGGGGGTGGCGTCCGTGAAGTTACGCCGACCTTCAGACTACACTTCTGAGATACAGAAACAGCTGGGGGGGGGGACTGTCTGTGAGCACACTGGGGAGGGGGACCTAACGTGGCACGCTTTTAGAGGGACCTGCAGAAACCGTGTTATCGTCTGGAGGGTTCTACCGTGCAGGGAGATCCCCAGGAAGGGTGAGAGAACACTGCTGTTGCCGTGGAAACTATACAGCACCATAGCTTTCTCGTCCAGGGCATGAAGCACATCCCCCCCCCCACCCATTCCTGAGTGACATCTTCTCCAGTGGCTTAAGTAACCCATCCCTCCACCCCCCAGGCCCCCAGCTTGCCCCAATTTTTATGGTTCCATTGAAATGGTTCCATCTCAATCAGGCCAACCGGATTGTCAAGAGGAGCTGGTAAGAAAGGCCATCATCCAGCACCAGGACCACCGCTGATTACCCGCAGGGCTGCGGGTGCCGATGATCCGCACACCCTGGCCATGCCGGCTCCCTCCCAGGGGGTTACTTCCAGGTCTCAGTGTCCACTAGGTTCCTGTAGCTGGTTTCCACAAGTTCAGCAGTGAAAACTGCAGACACCCCAAGATCCAGCCTTTCCATGACAGTCAATCAGTCACAGGACGAGATTTCGATCAGTTTTCTCGAAAATAATGTTCAAACTCTAAATACTTTACGCACTTTCTCACATCGGGGATGTGACTGTGTCCATTTATACCTTCAAAGGCAATTGCAAATGTTTCCGACCAGAAATAAATGGATTAAGTGACAGGCCCTCATGTCCTTCCCTTATTCCCTTAATTTCAGATTCCCTCTATGTGTATAAGTGTGCCGTGCAGGGCGCCACGCGGAATGTGTGTGTATCTTACATTATAAACAGCATTTCCCTGGCAAAGATCTTCCCATATTGTTATAAGATCAAAGCAGACTTTCGGCGGATGCGGCTGTGAAGAAGGATGTTCATGCAACGCTGGGAAAATTCATCACCGCTGTGTGTCGTGTCAAAACAAGTGCGCTGTGTGACACTGACTCCACATCCACACCGACAGATGTCGGCGAGCGCACACACATGCACACAGACCTGGACTCATATCTTTGTGAGGACCTTGCATTCATGTCTATGGGAAAAATACTTATCCCAATAATGACAACCTCAACCCCCACCCAAGGTTAAGCAACTTTAACCATAAGTAACCAAAGTTTTGTTTTTTTTTTGATTGCAGTTCCAGATATTTATAAAATTGAATTTCCCTCAATAAATGGCCACAGCGTAAAAAATAGCAGGTTTTTAATCACATTTTGGGGACATTTAGTCCCCACAATGTAATGTATTCCTGGACCACACACCCACATCCACACACACGCACACGTGCATGAAGCCAACCAACTCGCCCAGCTAAACATTGTTGGATCTCATAAAAAGCTCTTAGTGATTCCAGAATGTCCCGGCCCCCATGAAATGAAAGGCGTCCAGCACACGACTCCATGCCCAAGTACATGAGACAGGGTGAGAAAGCGGAATAATACGCTAATTTACGCTAATACGCTAGTTTAATATATTAAAACCTCAGATTTATGGTCTCCAGTTATTGTGGGGGGAGGGGGGGTCAATAGCCTGATCAGCTTTCATGTCCTGGGGTCCAAAGTTAGTTATAGCTCCGCTGACAGATAAATCTCATTTCTCCCCCATCGCAAATAAAGGAAATTTTCGGTGGAGAAACTCTCCGCATCAGTCAGAATAGGAATGATTTCAGCTCAAGACATCTCCAGACTCCTGGACCAGCCTCATTGCATATGGAGCAGCGAGCGTCTTTTTCACCCCTGCTAAGGTGGAGGCGACCTCTGCGCTCCTACAGACAAGCCAGCCAGAGACAAGCCCATAGTTCACCCAGAAGCTCTTGCCTTAATATTTCCATCCATCCTTCGTAGCAGCTTATGCAGTATGAGGTTCCAGTGAGGACAAAGTGCAGGGCAGGCAACACCCCGGATGGGATGCTTTAATATCTGTATCCTGATAAGAAAATGCATTTCAGTGTTTTTTCTTTACAAGTGACTCAAGGCTCCAAGGCGCCCGTTTCTGAATTTATCAGCCTGTATAATCGGTACCCAACAAACCTGACATATAACATCACCCCTCAAGTTTGCTGAGTGGCTCGCACTATTCTGGGATAAATTAAATTGGCCCGCGAAGTATTTGTATCTGAGTGGCTTTGATACGAAGTTGCGAGCTCTTTTGTTTTCACGTCAGCGGTATGGCCTTCCTGAAATTTGCACTAAGGCTACATCCACCAAGGCTAACAAATCCATTACTTATTGCTTATGGTTCAAGAGCATCTTTTTCATTTTGAATAAGAGTCTAAAGGTCAGCGGACGACACTGTGAGACACAGAACGCCAGTTTTCCGTGCTGTGAGTTAGTGATGGGGGCAAGACCACGTTCAGCAAGTCCGATTCAAGACCAAGACCTTGAAGGATCAGAGTCAAGACTGAGACTTTGGGGGGTTCGAGACTGAGTCAAGACAGTGATTTTGGGGTAGTTGAGACCGAATTAATAATTGAGACCAGAAAATTAAGTCCATTTCAGGTACCATGGTTCTAATTATACGTATTTAGTATCATCACTCTTACCAATATATAAAAACGAAACACTATTATTTAAGCATGACAATTCTTTTATCACCAACATTAGTATTTAATCAGAAATACCCAACGCTAAACCAGTGAGAACCAGATAATGTTTTCATGTGAGCCACTCTGGGTGAGAGATGTGTAAATAGCTGTAAAACTTCTCCTGCAGAGACTGATGTGACTGTACTATATTTATTTGACATGTAAAACAACATGACTAGCACATGTGTGGGTCAGTGGGCTAGGCTTCTGTGCCTGTGATCAGAAGGTTGCTGGTTCAAGGCCAGCCACAGCACGTCTGCAGGTCCTGCAGCAAGGCCCTTAACCCCCAGCTGCTGTGGGTGACTGCCCTTTATGACCTGCTTGCTCTCACCTACAGAGAGCAAGTTGGGGGAGGCGTAAAAAAAATTTCCCCACAGGGATCAATTATCACTAGGATTACCCAGTTGCTGAGTATTAGGGGGGGGGGGGGGGGGAGTGGGATCAATCACACATTCAAGGAAAGTACAGGACAAATCACATCATAAAAGGGAGACAGCACTTAATTTTTCAATAAGGGACAATCCGTAATATATGGGGCGAGGGGCAACTCCACTCAGGAATGATTGGTCTTTTTTCCCCATTCAATTTTATAAGCTCAGGAATGTTTTAAACCAGTCAGAATAAAAAAATAAATACAGAGAAAGGATTTGTGGCATGTCTAAGAAGGTCTGCTGTTTATTCCACTAGTGCTACCTGATTTATGGAAAGCTGATAATTTAAGGATAAAGAAAGCTAATCAAAGAACGCACATAAACACCATAAAACAGCAGTTACAGTAACAGCACACCTGCGTAACTCGCAAGAGCTTCTGGGGAGAGCTAAACGCGTGAGACGTTCACTCCAGTTCTAACAAGATCCGCTAGACTGAGCACTTTAGAGCTTACTGTATAACATAGTGTGCTTGCGTGTTAGAAAATCACTTTAACGTAGTCAAATCGAATAACGACTGACTCCATTCTGAAGGGATTTCCAAGGCAGCGATGCACTCTGGGACCATGTTTCGAAGATAAACAAAATAACTTCAGTATCCAGCCAGTACAATGAAGGTGAAAAACATTACTGCTTTTATTTTATTGATTGCATTTCATTTTAACAGTGTGTATTGTTATTCAAGAGGAGTAGGAGAAATGAGTTTATCACTGAGGTGAAAAAAATTAATAAATCGCTTTGCATCGCAATCAAAAATGATCCAAACCATACAGGCTATAGTCCAAGACCAATTCAAGACCAAGTAGAAAAGCTTTCAATTCTGAGACGAGACCAAGTACGAGAGTGAGGAAGACTGGACTCCAGTGCTACAACACTGCTGTTGGTAGCTCAATACTGACGACCGCCACGGTACGACAGTGTAGTTGTCGCTGTGATTCCTGAGCTTGCACCACCTACTAGAGGCCACCGATTCTGGACGTGGTTTTTATTTAAGGAAAATGATCGATCTGTATGTCGTTTTCATGAAATTTTAAACAATGTTGACACAGCCAAGGACAGCGACTCTGATAATGGAAAAAAGCAGATTTCGACATCACCTTCTGTGATATGCACTTGCATCGTGCTATGCCTGTTTGAGGTCCCACATCACTGTGTGATGTCCTGACAAACCCCCCCACCCCTGGATGCACAACGCCTTTGTATACTAAGCTAGCAGTGTATCGTTAGCCTCGGGGATAAGCAACAGCCTCCTGGGATTTCTGAGCAGGGCAGTCACCGTTAAAAGGGGGACAGCCCTTCAGAGACTAACCCCCAGTGTGAGAAGGAGGAGTCCTGATGGGGACGGAATGGACGACTGCGAAGACTGAGAGGAGACCTTCAGAGGGATTCCGGTAGACAGATTTGCAGCGGTAAACAGGCACCTCGTACAAAGACTCGGTACCAATTCAACACGCCTGTGGAACTTCCAACCCCTTCAGAAACCCGAAAAATCCCTTGAGGTAAAGAAAATAACAACTTCCCTGACGCTCATTTTCTCAAGTAACTCTGTCAGCCAATGTCTAACTCGATCTTTGCTGTTCTTTGGCGGGCTCATACATCTGAATGACTGACGCCTGAACCACGAAAGGGAGATAAGCCCAAACAGACAAAACAATCGGTGTTTGAAAATAATAATAAATAAACAATAGCTGCAACACTCAAATGCCGCCATCTGTGACTTCCGCAGATGTCAGACAGAGAGCTCTGGCAATGGGTAACGGCATGGCCTAGATGGACAGAGGCTCCAGGGAGAGCTGCGGATGTTGAAGCTTCCCTGCAGGAGAACAGTGCCAGGCGGGGCACCGTGCCAAAGAAGGCTGGCCTGTTCAGGGTGGCCTCATTCTTAACATGAAATTGGCGGGCGTCTGATGGATCAACAACCTCTGAAAGAGGCTCAAAAGAAGCGATGGTTTCTCGGAGTCTGTCGCCATTGTAATGGTAGAAGGGACAGCAGACCATTAGGAGGAGAGGTAACAGTACAGGGGAGAGCAGACTTATAGGAGGAGAGGTAACAATACAGGGGAGAGCAGACTGATAGGGGGAGAGGTAACAATACAGGGGAGAGCAGACTGATAGGGGAGAGGTAGTGGTACAGGGGAGAGCAGATCGTTAGGAGGAGAAGTAACAATACAGGGGAGAGCAGACTGATAGTTGAAGAGGTAACAATACAGGGGAGAGCAGACTGATAGGGGAGAGGTAGTGGTACAGGGGAGAGCAGACCGTTAGGAGGAGAGGTAAAAGTACAGGGGAGAGCAGACCATTAGGAGTAGAGGTAGCAGTACATGGGAAAGCAGACTGATAGGGGGAGAGGTAATGGTACAGGGGGAGCAGACTGATAGGGGGAGAAGTAATGGTACAGGGGACAGCAGGATGATGGGAGAGAGCTAACAGTACATGGGAGAACAGACTGATAGGGGGGAGATGTAACAGTACAGGGGAGAGCAGAATCTCAAATATCTCAAATCAGTTTATTGTTAACTCTTTGTCGGCTACCAAAATAAAACATATACTCATAGATTCTGACTCAAATGTATTGAAAGTGATGCTTAAGGGACAGGAAGTGCTGAGGGAGCTGCAGTACCGGGGAAGGAACATGGTGTAGCCCCTTTCAGACGTGCTGATAAGGTGTTGATAGGCATGTTATTTACCAGTTACTGGCACATTCATTCCAAATAAGCAGGCCTCGCACAGGCAGCCGCGGGCCAATCATTCTCCTGGATGCAACGTAAAAGTGGCCCTCTTGCCTCCGGCAGTACGAGTAGGACCGAGTATCACTGCCTCGCCCGACAGCTAAGATCACTGAGGTTAGGAAAACGTGTTGTGTGCTCTTTAATAATGCATACCGCCACATCTGGATGGGGGTGCAGGGGGCAGGGACGGGTGTGGAGGGCGAGTAGACAGCCAACGGAAAAATGTTGGGTCGTCAGGCATTCTCCAGTCACGGCATCAAGCACAGGAAGGGGCCTTGTGAGTAATGGCCACCCGGGTCTTGTTTAAGTGAGTCTTGCGTGGAGAGGGAGGGGCCTGTTCTGTGCACACCACCAAGCCATCGATCCTGGGTCCCAGGTGCCAAGTCCCGAGGCAGACGGGCCCAGCGATGCATCATCCGTCTCCACGGGCAGCTCACTGGCCTGGTGGTGGCTAGGAATTAATGTATTTGTGAGGAGCGCTTGTATGTTTAGGGCAATAAGTTCTCATGCTGAGGTATGGGCAGCCTCCACGCGCCTCACAGATCATTAGTTCACTCGACGGGTTCCCTCCTCCGACACCTACTGACTTAGCATTGTTAATCTCACTTACAATTCATTGCTCTTTGTGTTCCCTTCACAAACTCCAGGATATTAAAGACTCAATGCACACGGCGTGGGTGTAGAAGCCTATTAATTACCTCCTTTTGACGCTCTGAAGTCATCGCGGAACGTGCTACGCAACAAATATAACATAATGCTTCTCGGGTAGCCTGCTATCCGGGTTAGAAAAAAGTAGAATCACATGACAGGTCACATGATTTGATAGGAGTAAAGTCGTTTAACACATTACATGGTTCATCAGAAGTCCAAGTACAACGCTAGCGATTGCCAGCCCTCTCTGTCCCTCTTTAAAACTATTGCTAAATATTGCTACTGTGGATGAATTCTAGCACTTTGGTGGCAGGTATGAGCAACTATTTTCCTCTCCTAGGTCATAAACCAAAAAAATGGACAAGTGGTCACACAACTTCCCAGAGACCATCTTCTGCCCCGATACGCGCCTCCGGGTTTATTGCAGTGTGTTACATTCTGATTAGTTCACATCCTTGTCTACAGTGATTTATGCAACACAGCTTACACCTTTTCCTTCACCCTCCAGTCAATAAAAGGGCCTGGAAATTGCTATGCTCAGCTGAATTCAGAACATCAGAAGCGCAGCATCTGGAACCTTAACTTAGTATCACACAGCTTGGCTGCTTAATCCACATACCACATTCTACCCTGAGTAGACAACAGCCAAGACGGCAGGATATTACTCACTCTTACCCTTCTTGTCTCTTTCCTGGAATGTCTGTTTAGATCCCACCCCCAGCATGCTGTCGGTGATCAAGCGCTTTGCCCCCAGCATGGACCAGAAGGAATGTCACCTATACAGCTACGAGGAACCAGCTCAAACTTGGTGAACACACCAACGTGCTGAAGAAGCAAGAGGACATCGCTTTCATCTCGTGGGTGTGGAGTGTGCGGCTGTCCTTGAAGGCCAGGCTATCTGCTGCTATCTGCAGTTGATTTATACCTGAAGCCAAACTTCAATCACATAATGAAGATGCCTAAAGACTTAATATGGCTGGCCTTCACTGACCTAGATGCATTAACCAGTGTCCTACCATAAGATGAGGATCATGTAGATCAGGGCAATTCAAATTGCGCCCCTCCAGGTCTGAGACCTGCTGATTTCCCAGCCTTCCTTTACCTGTGAGCCGGGTGCGAAGCCTCTGGCCAATCAGAATCAGTAATTATTAAACTAACTACCTGGGAGAACTGAAAACACGGCCTGGATTTGGAATCGAGGTCCACCAGTGGCCTGGAGAACAAGCAACAGAGTACCAAACAAGGAAAAGCATCACAGCTGGTTCCACAAACCAAATATGGCACTGGGCAATTGATAAAGGAATTCACCCCGCATAAGCTTGTTTTTGTGCATGACTGAATGATTGAGGGCAAGACAACAGAATAGAGGTTCCCTTTGGTGCCTGGCTGAAGAACAAGAACCTCAGATCCCACAGTTTTTCCATCTGGGTGCTTTTTTATCAACTGCCACCGAGCTGGGTACCCTTATTCCGTGCTTCTATTGTCAGTTAATTAGTTTACCTGCTTCGAGAGGGGTGGGTGGTGGTCATGAGGGGCAGCACAGGGAAGTGGATTTCTAATTCGAAGTCCGTGGAAAGCAAATTGTGCTGTCAAAGGGCATGGTTCTTTCTCAGGAGCTGGAGAGCAAACGCAGGAAGTCTCCTCCAAGGCCGCTATCTGCAGAATTGCTTTCCCGACTTGAATTAACAGTGACCCGGCGCTTAAATGGATCCTAGAAATTTGGGCGCTAACAAGTTCATTATTGAGGCTCTTACGCTGATGCGTGTGAAAATTGCACTGGGGTCGGCTGCCTTTTCTTTCGGACCAGAGATAACTTTCTCAGGAAGCTTTAGACGATAGTAACGGCGTAGTTGAAGCCAAAGGATTAATGTAAACAAACCATCCGTCGAATGAGCCGCTAGCTTTCCCAAAAGCTTCATTTCCTTTGAAGCTACTGAGCTTGAAACAGCAAACTCCCCTCAGGAAAGTTTCCCGAAAGCAGTTTTTGGCTTTGTCGTGTGTTTGAGGGCACCTGGCCTCCCTGCTTTGGTCCTCACCACTGTGGCAGCACCAAACCCAGGGCCAGGACAGCCGCTACGCTCCCCAACTGATTGGCTGAGTTCTTTGTCACAGCACCCTGGAAACCCATGTCTTGGAAAACAGTGGGATGTTGTCTTCACCGCCTTCACTGATCTGCATGTATAATGCAGCATGTGTAATGCAGCATGTGTAATGCAGCATGCATCGCGCGCGTTTTTTTTTTTAACCACTTTTCCATTTATTTCATAAACTGCAGATTTTTTATTTTTGTTAAGAAAGTTGAGTGAGCAACTATAAATGAAAATAATAGTTAAATTAAAATAAATTTCCTTTATAACATGGAATGAGTATGTAACAGTGCATGTCTGACACCCTATTGAGTGGCAATGGCATAGTTCTAGGTTCTAGGCTCTCCTTTACATTTAAAATGCACTAGTAGAAAATCTCGGTGTGTGCAGGAACTTTTGACAGGTAGTGTATTAGAACAGGTGCCAGGTGATGCCAGAACATTGCAGACCGCTTGTCAATCATCTCAAACGGCAGGAACCGCAGCCCCTGCAAACCACATCTGTTCATGTGCCATGTTGACTCATAGGGCTCCACCCTGATGTCCAAAATCAAAAGGCAGCCAAGTCACAGGAACTGAAACTGATTTTCATTCAGGCGGGACAACCGTATAATTAGCCAATGGTATGTTTTGAATCGGTGAGTGACAGGAAGGGGAGGGGGGGACACGCCAGGAACCAATCAGCTTTTAGCTAGGGGCCCCAGCCCTGGATATACCTCTGACTGAAAATGGCTTTGCGTCATTTATAACAATAACATTCCTAGAAACTGGGGGGAGAGACTGCAGAATAAAACCTTTAAGCATTACTAAGCTAATTTTGCTTGGAAGCAGCAAGATTGCCTTGATCCCAATGCCCCCACAGGAATGCAGTCTGAGTTAGCAGCGGTCCTGTCTGCCCAGGCTGCCCTGAGCTGTCTGAGGCAGGCTCGTAGTTACGGCCCGCTGAGCCGCCGACACACGGCTCTCCTGTCCTTTCTCCCGGCGCTCTCTCTTGTATGATCTTGTTTTTTGTTTATGTCATGATTTGTTGTCCAAACCTGGGCCCATCTGACCGCTACGAGACTCCCGCCGCCGCCCGCGAGTCACCCGAGTCGACACAGCCTCTTGCAGGGAACCTGATGTGTGAGAAACTCTCCGCGTCTCGGGTTTGACATGAGGGCCAAGCGGCTACTGCGTGCCGACGTCCGACATCCCGCCAGGAAGTTCTGCTTAAGCGGCGGCCCGTGTCAGTCCAGCGCCCTCTCCGATGGCGACTGAGCTGCTCCAGGTTGACCTGCACTCCTTCCTGAGCCGTTTGATCCAGTTTGATCCAGGGACATCAGCTTTTTTAGTCGCCCATGGTATAGGAATACTGATGGAATACTCAGTGGTAGGAATACTCTGGAATACTGAAGGAATACTCAGTGGTATTCCAGCTGACTCATTCATTCTGCCTTTGTGCTGGTTAACATTTTCAGAAATCTGACACTGATTTGCAGAACACAATAACATGTAATAATAACATATGTTACATTTTAATGCATATACTTATGGGAGGCTATGGTTGCTTGGGTTCTACCTTCACGCCTCCAGGGCTGTGGATTTGATTTCCGACCCTGTATCCACGTGTGTGGAATTTACATGCTTTTCCATGTTTCTGGGGGGTTTCCTCGTACAGTTCAAACATCTGGTTCACGTGAGTTTGTGCCCATAAATTGCCAGTGTGTGCGTGCCCTGTGATAAACTGGAATCCCATCCAGATGTGGCCCCTGCCTCGTGCTCTATACATCCTGGGATAGGCTCTGGGCTCCCTGCACTGCTACTAGGTAAGTGATTACGGAAGGTTCTCCAAACCTGTGCCGCATACAGTATAGAGTGGGGGAGGGAGGGGGGTTTCAGGGGATTAAGGTAGCCCCTTATGTCCTTCTCACTGTTCATCAGAAACAGCTTCAAATATGGCTTTAAGGAATTCCTATTTGAGTGCAAATCTAATTCCAGCTGCCAAGCAATTGACACCAAACTGACATGTGGCTGATCTTCAAGATCCAAGGCCTTACCTATAACATAATACAGCCCTAGCATACTTTGATGGCCAGCTGCCCTGGCCGCACTGACCTTAATTCCTAGACCCCCCAAGTGAAAATTAAACCAGAGTCATGTTGTAAGGGGATTAGCGTGGAATTGGCTAGCAGAAGATTATACTGTACATTATCTGCAGGGATAAGAACACATTTTCAAAGTGCTTAATTTGCTCTGTCTTTCTCATTCACAAGCGCATCATAAATCCCCAATTACTATGCAGAGCCTGAGAACAGCCCGGGCATATGGTCACATAACAGCAGGGCCTGCGAGCCCGGTGCCTCTCAACAAATAGTGTTATTTGATTGGCTCCAGATCATCGCTCAGTGCCTGGAGTGCCAAATTCTGATTGGCTGAAGATGTCAGTAATGTGACACCTTGACATTACTGTTGGGAAGTGTTGACGTATTTTTTTCCTGTGTATTTCACTTCCAAAATTGTAGGCGCTCATTGGATTACAACTTATAGAATAGTGTTCTATGCAATATTACATGGACCATAATGGACTATGATTAGTATGTTTGTTTATTCAGCTGTTGTTGCTTCATAGACGTTTGTGTCAGTAGCACTGAGTCTCTAGCCAAGGCAGTTGCAAAAATGATGCTGCCTTGCAAAGCGGGCAGCCAAAATTTAGCAGACTGATGACGTTACGTAAGTACTCCCTTGGCAGTAAACAGCAGGTGGGTCAGAGCACAGAAGTTTTGTTAGGGCGGCGAGGGGGTGGGGGGCACAGGGCCCCCTATTCAAAGAGTGGATTTGACGTGGCGACAGACTCGATAAAACAAAAAAAAAAACAACAAAGGACGACAAAAACAATAATGGCAGCGGAAAACAGAGGCATCCTGCCAAGCTGGCGCTGAAGGGAGAATGGTGGGCGTCTCTGTTGTCCTGGTGCACGAGCGTGGCTAAGCTGAGCAATGCCAGGCAGCTGTGTGTTTCAACCAGATCAATTCATCGTAAAGGCAATAAAGGAGCGGCGAATACCGACACGTGCAAGACACCGCTAATGCTAACAGAAGCAAAGCCATTATAGGTGTCGTCATTACAGTGTATTATCGTCGAACGTGTGCCCCATCTGTGGCATCCCACACCCCACATGGCCCCCACCCTATGCCCGACTACGCCTGCCCTATAGTCACCTCTCCTGCCTGGAACTCACAGCCGATCTTGGGTAAGCTCTCGAACCAAAATACTGTCCTGCTCTCCTGAAGAGACTGCCTGCATCCTCTGCATGCCCACTTGAAGCAGATGCCACCATCTGACAGCTAGATGCCCCAAGACGGACAGCCCCACAGGACTAAACTGGTAGTTTTCTTCCAACATTACAGGAGCCTTCTCCGGTAACGTCATCCGTGGATATTTACTGTCTGCGCACGTCGCGAACGTGTGCGCACGTGCGTGCTTTGCACAGATGGCTGCCATGCCCGTCCTGGTGGGGGCCCGACAGCTTTTCCTCATCACCAGGTGATGGGGCTCACCCCAGCGAACATGCAGTTCTGATGGATCAAAAGCGGCCTCTGGAATCCTGGGAAACTACACTTTGATGGCTGGCAAACTGCATTTCATTCTAAGGCCCTTGATGTCTCACTGTTCTAATGTCAAGGAAAAGAAGGAGATGCAATGGTTAGGAGGGGGGAAGGTAGATGAGAGAATCTGTTTCATAGCAGACACATAATAGCATTTAATAAGATTTTCAGGGACTAATCACAGTGCTTTCTGGAAGACACCAGCGCAGCCAAAACCTTCATGAATTGGTTAGTTTATTTGCCTACAGGCGTGCCGCACGCTTTCAGGAGTGATATTGAGGCCACAACCCATTCCCTTTCGCAGCCAAGTCAATACCCAGACACAGCTGGGGGGGAGGAGAGGGCTGCCCTGTTGTCTGCCAGCCATCGCAACACTAAACGCTAAACCGAAAACGACACGTACAACCTACTGCACTCTTCGAAAACCTTCCCATTTGCATAACAAAGATGAAAGATCCCTCAAGGAAGCGGGTCCTGCTTGTCTGACGCTGACAGGAAGATGTTTCGCACAGAACGTCTGACACAGAGGTGCCTAATGCCACTGATTATCCAATGAAGAAGTCTTAGCGTGTTTACAACTTGCATTTATCTGGAGAGGTGTGGGCAAATAAGTGGGGAGAAGTCTATTAATATTTCACCTCCTTTGGAAATAGCCAGGCAAACTGTTGTGTGAGTCAGAAAGGACTCCTGACAGTATAGTCAGTATAGAAGGGTGCTTGAGTTAGACTTGAGCTCCTTAGCAGGGTTAAAAGAAAACCACTCTGAGTTTCTTGAACTCTGTGTGGGTTTGAAACCTGACAAGTGAACCGGTAATTAGTTTGCACCCCAATGGTCCCTGGATGTGTTAAAGTCAACCGCAGGCGGGCTGGTGAAAACCAGGGTGTTAACAGCCCCCCCCCCCTTCATTAAACAGGACTCTGCCAGGGTGATTTCATGAATCTTCAAAGCAAGTCCTGTCTGGCACTGCCAGCCCAGTTGCACCTTGGCCGTACGAGCCCCTGCTCTTCTCTGTTTCCCAGACTCTGAAGATGTGAGGCGCAAGTGCTGCCCACAGAGCCACCCTGAACATTTATGTTTTATTTATTTAGCAGATACTTTTATCCAAAGTATCGCACATTCTTGAGAAGGCAGGGTCAGTCGGTCCCTGGAGCAAGTAGGGGTTAAGGGACTTGCTCGAGGGCAGTGACACAGTAAAGTCACTCTACCTCAAGCTACACACTGCCCCCTGCAGCAAAGCATCATGGGCTACTTCCATGCATAAACCTAAGACCATTCATTCTTTCTGGGCCCAGACGGGTCCCCGGGTCACTGACAGCCAGGAGTCTCAAGGTACTACACCAGCCCAAGCCTGAGACTGAACCTCACTGTATAGCCGGAGCACTTGTACCTATGGTTCCATCAGCTTGGAGTCTCGGGGGATTTGAGCGGGTCGGTGTTTTTCCTGCTAGTTTGGTTCTGATCTTCCCATGGCACACTGCCGCCACTCCAAGCTCTATTACCTTTTCGGCTTCTGGAGGTTCTAACCTAATCTCAAGCTAAATGAACAACTTGCCACAGCAGACGTAGCATGCCTCCCCATGCCAACTGTGCAATCTGGAGCCCAAGCCTTCAGTGGACCCGGCTAAGTGATTCAGTAAAGCCCAGGACGGCCCACGTCAGGACAGAGATTTTCTGCAACGTGTTTCGATATCAGAGCCACAAATGTGAAAGCGATGAGCGATCCGGGTTGTTCCCACATGACATGTCGAATCTGCCAAGTCCGGGGCGCTAGCCTTACCCTAACCCAGAGAACCCCCCCCCCAGCACTGTCAGCACTGTGCCAACCTCAGTGAGAAACTGGCCCTGTTTACATATTCCCTTCTTCATGAGGCTCTGGAAATGACAGGTCCAACAGGGCAGATGTAACGGATTTGTCTGGGCAGCCCACATCCTGAATCTGGAGATCTTCATCTCGTCTCTGCAGAGCCGTGGTGGTGCACCGTAAACTCGCATCGGTGCCCAACGCCGGCATCCGTTCCCCCGTTGCTCTGTGAATTTTTATGGCCCCTCTCTTTTGTTCTGAATTCATTGACAGAACGAATTAATCGGAGCCAAGCGAGGAAACATTCCGTGGTACAATTACCGTAATGTATGATGTGATGTAACGTAAAGGGTAAAAGCAGTGGGAAGTCACAGCTCCTGTCTTAAGTGGAAAAGTTTGCCCTCCTAATCGACCTGCGAAGACTGATTATCCCCCTGTCAGGTCTTACAGTTCCTCCCCTCAAGGTGCCACGCTCCTGAGGCCAGGGGTGCTGCAAAGTCCACAGTAATAGCCAGCTAAATTGAACCCCTGCGTAAGATGAACGTAGGGAGGTAATGCAAACAGGGACCGAGGGACCCAAGCCCGGCTTTGTCACTGCGTTAAGCCGGCCTCGGAAAGGCGCTGACCTGCAACCCCGCCTAGCTGAGCTTCTCGTAAATCTTGCTGTGGCACGTGGACAATACCCCAGAGGCACCGGTACTTCCAGGGCTAAAAGGCAGAGGTTTGTGCTACTGCAATTAATTACAGCTTAGATAATGGCTGAAGGAAGCCAGGAGCAAGTGAGCAATGCATAGGGATAACTAAGGCCTGTGTAGCTGCCCTTAATGTGGCATCTTGGCTGCAGAGCACGTTCTAAAAACCCAGACTCAAAGTCTATTACTCTCCATACTAATGGCTGTTCTTGTTTCTTGTCAGAGGCGTGCATTCAATGATGCTTTGGGGGGGGGTCAAAGGGGAAATTGGCAGCTGAGGTCTTGGGCTTGGAACCCAAAGGCTGCTGGGTTCAGGAAGTGCTGTGATGCTGTAAGGTAGAGGTAGCCTGAACTGCATTGCTGAATTGCCCAGTTCAGCAAACTTGCACAGTAGAAGGTGGCTGATGTACCGTTGTTGGACAGCACTCTGATAAAATGTTGCTGTACATATTGCTGCAGTTGACCTGGTCAGAATCAATACCAGCATTGATCTCCATCAAGAAAGCAACTTCACCCAGCTGGGCACATTACAGAATTTAAACAGAGTGAAAGTGGAGTGTCACAATTATCAGTCTATACAAGTAAGACAACTAAGGAAGACAAGTGTTAAGCTTAGTAACCATTGAAAATCACAAGATGCAAATTCCTCATCATGGAATCAGTATGCCTACAACCTCATCCAAGCCCATTCCAGATGCTGGACAACATGAAGACTTCCAAATGGAAACTGGACACCAGCCACCAGCCAATGCTAACCAAAAACGTCAGCCGTTATTTATCTATTGGAACATTGTTGTTCCATTGCCAGGACTGAAGGAAAAATTACGTGTTATCAAATCTCTGGCAGGCAGTAGAAACTTCCCAGGAGAGAACATTAACCACAATCACTTGCGAGCCAATTAATGATCTACCAAACTTCGTGGCCAACTCAGTCCTATCACTGGCATTAGGGATGACAGGAAGGAAACTAAGACACTCAAATTAAATCCCTGTTTTGGGCATATATTGGTGGGTAGTTCAGAAGGCCAGGCTAAGGAAGGGGGGGGGGGGGCTAGTATGAATTAACTGTGCTGCACATCATGAGAGAACTAAGCAGAGCCCTCCCAAAGTGATCCAGCCCACAATCAACACTCATGTTAGCTAACGAGGGCCCTCAGAGGCACCCCCAAGCACTCATTAGCGGCCTGTGCCAAAGGCCACTGGTAAGTGGTTGTCGATGGCAGTGTATCGCTGGCTAAGCCTGAGGGTGGCGACAAACCTGCAGAACACCCTTGAGTGCCTCACATGGGATAAGAGGCTATGCGCTACTCTGGGGCAAGGGCACCCGATCCAGGGCCGCTTTGCGGAGCGCGCTTCCAGTATACACTCATAAAAAATTCATGTCTTTATTTCATTACAAGTATGGAATTGTCTCAATACTATTCAATTTTGTTGTAAATTCACACAAAAAAACTGGTTCCAGATTCCGAGTCCGTAGGTTCTTTGAAACGGCCCCCGAACAGAGGGGGTGTGGGACAAAAAGCTTGTTTTAAAAGCGTTGGTTGTTAATTTTGTTTGTTTCTTTATCTAGGTTGCTTGACAAATAAGCTGCCAAGCAGTAATTACACACAGGTTTGTTAAATTGGCTGAAGTCCTGAGGCCATGCATCACACGGAAGGTGGCAGCTCGTGGGGGGGGGGGGGCTTTCTCTCCACCCAAGTTAATTACGCCAATGCGGCTGTCATGTGTGTGAGCAGACGTGCACACATTTGGGGGAACAGCTGCGCATGCACAAGTCCCCACACAGAAGCAGGCAGACACACACACACACACACACAAACACACAAACACACACATACACGAGCACACGGACGGAGGTTCAGGCAAACGGCTGACCAGCAGGTTGGGAAAAGTTATTCCTCACCAGAGAAAAAGGGACAGAAACATGAGGCGGTCGACGCATTTCCTGCGCAGTCACACAGATGTTTGCCATCATCAGCCGTGGGGCCCGGTCGGTGTCGCCGCGAGCCGACACAGCACAGCCGCAATCTTCACCTCTCCACGCTTTCTCTTGCGTCCGCTGCCTCCCATGTCACACCCAGACCTCCGCGCACTCCTTCGGCTGAGCCCCCATCCGAGCTGGCCACCAGCACGGCAGGAAACTCAAAGAGGGTGACTCTAGGGCCCCCCTCCCGACCATGGGGCCGAAACTGACAGCTCCGTCGAGGAATCCGGAGCAAATTACATTTAGCCCGTTTGAGCTGTTGGTGCTACAATGACAGAATTGAATTACACCTTTTCGGCACCCTGCTGTGGTCAGCGCCACTCTCCAATATAATGCCCCCCTTTTTTTATTATTACCACTTTCTTCCAGAAGGATCTGTCCCTCCAGATCGCAAGCCCGCCCATCCCGGGCCTCTAGACGTCAGTGAGCGGGCAATCACACGCGCCGGGACGCCAGAGAAGAAAGCCGCGTGGCCGGGTCATGCTGCCGGTCTGTATTTATTTCCCACTTAAAACTTTACAGCCTGGGCCGGTGATATTATTGCTTTCTGATGTGCCTCTGATGCAGCCCATTACTCTATCAGAGAAGCCAGAGAGGCTTTCAGTTCATCCCCCAAAGTGCAGGGTCACCCGGACTTTTACAGGGGGGTGGTTCTGCCGCTGCCACCTTCGCCCACCTGTCTGCCCTCCGGCTCGGCGGCTGACGCGCCGCAGCAGTAAACCATGTGTAAACGCCGCACCATAAAACCGGCAGACTTAGCCAATCGTACGGAAACAAATCATATTGTAAGTCATTTTCCTTTATGTTATACTCAACAGGGGAATATGTGTGTACATACATTTACCTTTAGCTGATGCTTTCTTCTGGATTCGGCATTTTATACAGCGGGATGTTTTAATGGAGCAATTCAGCTTTAGCACCTCGCTGCAAGGTACAACAGAAGGTGCCGTCCCGAGGCTCCTCCAGACGTTTTAACTGCACCCCATATTTAGTTCCATAAAATTAATGTTACTTTTTTGCATACTGACAGAACACAGCCATCACCGTGCTCCTACAGGGCATTTGGGCCAGAACCGATTGCTTTGGTCCAACCAGTCCGGCTCAGTGTTCCGTGACTCCTTTTCCCCACCCTGTGTAAACATAAACTCCCGATCCGTGAGAGAGCACACCTGGGACAGATTAATGGATATTCTGTATCTCTTATTTCCACCGGAAAAAAGCAGCGTGGAACGCTGAAGAACACGTTCCAGTCCCATGAGGCTGGTCACCTGAAACGGCGCTCCCCATATTTTCACGGCGGTAGAGTGCAGATGTGGGAACCTCCCACGCAATCATCGCATCCCACGTTCACATGCTCGCGCGTGACAATGTTATGTGATGATAGTGCCTGCTTATTCGTACTTCACCTGTCTGCTAATTCTGTTCAGGGTGAGCTTGGAGCCCATCCTAGCAAGCACAGGGCCAAGTGACACCCTGGATAGGAGGCCAATCCATTACGGGTCATGCACTCACATGCTATGAGCAATTTAGAGACTCAGACTCACCTGACTGCCGGTTTTTGGACTGTGGGAGGAAACTCATGTAAATGTGGGCAGGGGGAAGGGGGGGACATGTTATCCCCCAACCTTGAGGTCAGAGAGCCACCCCCTACCCACTGAGCCACCATACCCCACCTCACCTCATAGTGCCAAAAACACACATTTCCTCAACACCTCCAAAGCAAGGGGACTGGGACTGGAACCAGCGACCAATTTAATTCCCAACAACTCCAAACTGCCCAGAACACAGAGAAGACACCATATATTTCTGGAGAAGGTTTGATGGTCTTAACAAGGCTGATGATCCCCATGGAGCCACAGTGACAACCAGCGTCCATCACTGCAACTTCTCAGCTTCATATTAGAGCTTAATATTCCAGGTTCACAAATTTTACTGGAATGAGGAACTCGGGACCCACTCTGCTTTTCAATACGCTTCTGACTGCGGCAGGAGGACCTACAGTCAAAGAAAGGACAGCGAAACATATCGAAGTGGACCCACCATCATTAGGAGGATGATCTTAAGGTATGCGACTCCACATTCCAGCTTAATTTACCTCCCAGGAAGTCCTCACCTAATGCTCGGAATGCCACAGGCGATAGCCGAGAAGATGCATTTCAGCAGAGGTGGAAAGTTCAGGTGCAGAAAGTACAAATTCAGACCAAGGTTTTGTTTCAACCAACCAGTTGAGTATAAAGTCTCACAGTCACAGATACTCACCCGTTTGGTTGGGGAAAAAAAAAAAAACACCTTGGCCTGGATTTGTACTTTCTGGACCTGAACTTTCCACCTCTGCATTGCAGAACTACAATGTGTACACAGTTTATGTTATTTGTCATGACAAAAGTTGAATCTGATCTGTGACCTCCAGTGTCACACGGAACATATTCCGAGAGCAGCTGAAAACCGATCAGATTAAAAGCCTTTGGTCCGTTACAAAAATCACCGTGGCTTCAGGAAGACCTTCAGAACAAAAATCCCAGCACTGCCTTCCACTAGGATCAAAGGAACTTATAAAAACGGCCTGTTCCACGGTGATTTCGGTAAATGACAATCTTTTCGGTTAAGCAGCTACATGGAGCATTCCTTGCAGCCGTGCGAGCATGCAAAGTGACATTTCTCAGCACAGTATCTGCCACCACAGGAGTTTAAAGTCCATCTTAACATATGCGATACATCCAAACCTCTGCCCCTCATCCTCGCTGAGGAGAGCTTCTCCCATCACGGTGTTCCCAAATCCATCTCTACATTTCACTAGTCACCTCCAGGTGCGTCGCCGTGAGCGGTGCGAAGCGCGAGTGATGACTCACCCATCTGTCGGGCAGAAAGAGCGAGCGGGCCTCCTTCGGGCCGCGTTCAGGTGAATCCGAGCAACGTGCCAATTAGAGTAATTAACTAATCCTCCAGTGCGTCAGCGTGAAAAATTCTCAGCTGAAAAGACGCGCTAAATAAGATTTGTTTTGTTCTGTTTTGCTGATTAGATCTAGTGGCTGAGGAGCCGGCATGCTTGAAGAATGAAATCCAACAAACCGGCAAACATTTCCATTCATTTTCGAGCTTCTTGGCACTTAATTGCTTAATTACAATATTTTCTTGCCCACATTTTGCTGCCGAAGTGCTGAAGTGAAACGTTCGTATCTGTATGTCTCCCCAATGAATTGAAATATAATTGTTAGTTTGATGATATGGCCTAACAAAAAAAAAACCCGACGGGTCCAAATCCTCAGGTACCCATGGTGCTTATTCTTAATTCGCTTTTGAGTTACGCTGTTTATGCTACTGAATAGCTACTGCTGTCACAGATTTACTGCCCGATGGTAGAGGTTCCCCCTCTGGCCACAAGTCCAGTCCATTAAGCGCCGCACCAGCTGTTCGGCGTTTCCGAAAAGGTCGGGATTAATTATTCAGGTGTTCCGGATGTGTCCCCGACCGTACGCACGGGGTCCTCTAAGCGGGGGCCAACCTGGCCATCTGCCACGTCAGGCTAACTGGGAGTGGGGGATGGAGGGTGGGAGATCCTGTCGTCAGAAGATCAGGCGGCATCACCCTGTAAGAGGGAATTGCGGCTTTTGGCTTCCTGTGCGAACGGAGATATCACCGAAGCCAAGAAGTGAGCCGTAACGGAGCGGCAGCTATTAAAAACAATACCGCTGTGGGAATGCACCCCTTTTAAACGTTTCACACTATAAAGAGATTATAGCCTTTGGTTTGAGGGGAAATAATGATAAACAATTATTAGCCCGTTAACTTGAGGGAGCAGCAGAGTTCACGTGTCAGACATGGTCAATCACATCCTGTAACAAAAAGTACCGCATCGGCGTGGCATCGAGTCTGATTGCTGAGTGATTTCCTATGAGGTCTCCCACTGCAGTTAAAAAAGTAATGTAGCTCTTAGTCTCACATAAAAAACAGAGTGTAAAACAGTGGAAAGCACTACAAAGAAAAGAAAAAAAAAAACGATTGGATCGCAACAGGTTAATCCCAGTTAATGCAATCATCCTGCAGAGTACTCTGCACCGGGTGCGGAATCGATAAGGGAACAGATGACCGGCGAGCAGAAGATTTACGTGGCTGGAGTCGCAGACCCCGGAGGTCTTGGGCTGGGTGTCAGGAAACCCAACTATCAAAGCACGGGACACTGGCCACACCCAGGATGATCTTCAGCGACTGTAATCTGACAGGGAGATCTGAGGGCCCGAACACAGCAATCTGCTGAAGTCGCTCGCCAAGTCAAGGCCGAAGGTCGGCGTAGGGGGGGGCATATCGAACGGATTTCCCGAAGTGTCTCACCAGCCATAGAGTGGAATTCGCAGAAATCTTTAGCAATGCGGTCACATCGCGCGAGTTCTAATTAACGGAGACTCCGGTAAATGACTTCAGAATTACACTTTATCTCTGTCTGCTGGTCCCTTGTGGGGCCGGACGGGAAACTCGCGTTGTTTTATATTTATGTGAATCGTTTGCAGCCCTCGTCTGCGACATTTGGTCTGTGGAGCCATACCGTGCGCCAGCTGCCTGCCGGCACCCGAGCTTGGCTACTCCGCCATCTTGCCCGTTAACACCACCCTCCTCCCCAGTATACATGAGCGGTACACCCCCCCCTCCCTCATTCCTCACGTTCCTTCCATCACTACTGGCTCTCTGAAATGTCAGAAGGGCAGCAGTCTCTGGTATCACTTCACCAGCTTTAATTTATGCTGCTGAGTGGCTGCGCGGGGGGGGGGGATTTGCCAGGGACATCCAGAGCACTCCATCGATTCTGGATAAATGCATTAAAGAATCCATGTGGTCAATAAGGGCCCCACAACAGCAGCGACCGCTTGGTTGTTCTCGACCTGCAGACTCCCTGGCGGCCCAGCGACCTGCCATTGAACGCCACCCAAGATTTCCAAGCCATTGGTTATTTGTTTTTTTTTTTTAAACATTAAGTAAACAAAAAGTGACCAGAGCTCTGCACAGTTTTGATTTCAGGATCGATATGAGGTCACGGGAGGAAATTACCTCGGCAGTACTGAACCCAAACAGACTAGATTACCTGTCGTAGGAATCGCTCTGCCAAGCGCCAATTTACTCTGGGAGCTTTGTTGTTTTAAAGGGCTACCAGATAAAATTAAAGGAAAGACCGTCCCCCTGGTGGAGAGGCCCTGTCAGTGCACCAGGACCTGAGCGGATGGTAACACGACAGAACACGTGTATTGCCTCAATTTACTTAATGAGTTTTGTTACTCTAAAGAGCTAGCAGGTACCTTTAAGGCTCCCCTGGCGGACAGGCCTTGTCGGTGCAGCAGGCCCTGACTGGTTGATAATATGATAAAACACGTATCGCCACCTGCTGGAGGAGGATAATAATCAGCTAATGTCGGCTGCAAACTTCAAAACGCTACCTTACTACGAGCATTCACATGTCACACCTGTTTTGAGAGTCCATTGAGCTCCAATGTCTGTACCTCATGAGGGGCCCGGGACTGTTGGATGCATTTATCAGGCTTAATTGGAGAATTGGTGGAAAGCCACACAGGCAGCACTAAGCACAGCACTGTCTTTATGAGAAGAGGTATGGCCTCCACTTGCCATGGAAATATACTGTCCTGTTAATCAGCCTTTAATGAATTATAATTCAGACGAGTAGAAGATAAAATAAGCTCAACAGATGTTTTTCCCTCTCTTATTCTCGGGCCAGATTAAATATTCCTTGGTTCCATTAACTTGAGAGGGATTTGCATGATCAACAGTTAAATTACGTGCAGGTCCATCAATGTTAATAGCGGTATTCTTTAAAGTGAAAAATGAGATAGACACACGTAGCCCCATCTCCCCTTCATCATCAATTTTTTCCACATATTGGGCTGTCAGATACAAGCAGCCTCTGGGAATGTACTTCTGAGCCAGGGGGACAGCGCTGTGGAGCAAGTGCAAAGGTCCCAGCCATATCCAGAACCCAATTGGCCGGTACCAGACCATATGACAGGGATCACATGGGTGGCTTTGCCGGCGATGCCTCCTGTTCCTAAAAGCCAACGGCATACTGTGGGTTTCTGCTCCCGGCACATCAGGAAGTACTGACAAGACCGTTAGTCGTGCAGAGCAGCAGCTGCTATGGACCGGGGGGATTGTGGGCGATGGCGGGGAGGGAAAATAAGAACGGCGAGAGAGACGGCAAGAAAAACTAAACGAAACGCAGCGCTAGTCACAGCGGCAGAGGACTTGTAAACCAAGGATTTATCGTCGATTTATAGCCGACGTGGTTAGAGAGTGAACGCTGTCATTGAATGAAGGCACCAGATAAGCATTCGTTTAATGAGGAGCTGGTGTGAGAAGGGAGCTGGAGATTATGGGATTATGGGAGTTAAGGGATTGGGAAAAGAGGTGCACAGACAGCAGCCCGCAAAGGGTAGACCGGCGTCATCAAAGCATCTCGGTAACGAGAGGCAGCGTCCGTTTAGGGTGGACGGCAACTGACGTCAAACACCAGCAGCTCTTCATGCCCTGTGGATGTGTGTGTGTGTGTGTTTTGGGGGGGGGAGGGATTCAAGAGAATTCAACTCTAAATGCACCCCAGTGTGCATGAACACCCCCTCCTCCCAGGAGCTGAGGCTGAGCCAACCACATTGCTTGTGGAGCAGACGTGTTTTACCCACAACTCTCTGCACCGCAAACTTTTGTGCAGGCTGTGCAGGAGCCAGAACCTCCCGACCCAAATGGGCTCACCTCAGATAACAAGTGCAGCCTGATATTTCAGCAGCGAGGGCTGGCCTGCATAGCCCTAAGCCATGTAGCTGACGAAGAACGACGATCGGCCTACCAACCTACAGCTAGTGAATGCCGATTATACGGGACAGGGACACCAAAGCCTGGGGGCTCGAATCCACAGAGCGACTCTGCTACTGTACCTTGTATCTTTGAGGCTGGTATTTCTTCTAGAAAATCCTGTCGATTAATCAGTTATATCTGTCATTCTGTGTATATCTCTGTGCCTGTGGTTAGAAGGTCCCCGGTTCGTGCACAGCCTCAGCACATCCGTGGGCCCTTAATCCCCCCCGCCCCCCAGTTCCCTGTGCACTGCAACAGTTATTATAAACAACCTCCCCAACTAACCGAATAAGCAGATAGATCCACACCTAGCTCATATAGTGGCAGCGCCCCCTACCGCACAGGCACTAAACTTCAGCATTAACTCCTCCAAGCGACAGAGGAATATAGGTTTGGGTTTTACCAGCATCACTTACCATTCCAAACGTGAGGAGAAATACCAGGCCTCTCGCCTTCTCTAGCACATATATATGAGCGGACATGAATTATGCAAGGAGTTATTGGAGATTCTCTCACAAAATTCACACCTCCTGCCCACGTTTTACCTCCGACCATCAGGGGAGCTAAACGCGGACGTGATGTTTTCACTCGCTGGCCTCTTTGACATGCACAGAGCATGACAGACCCTCAAATATCGTACAGCTCATTAGTGTGTCCCCCAGCTAAACATCAGCATTCCCAAAAGCACACACTTATGAAGCAGATCGAACCACCAGGGCTAGGCTCTGGTGGGGCGGGTGGGGGGCTACTATCGCAAGATGTGAGCATGACCAATTTTAGGCGAGGTCCTCCAGCGTTAGAAAGCCGCTCAGCATATGAGCGTGGAACATCCGTCTTTGGATCTTTAATTTATATTTTCCCAGTCGATAGCCCTCCGGGTCCCAGCAATATAGATGGAATCTAAAGAAATATATCAGAAGCTATCAAGTGAGATTTCTTGCCAGGTTCTGTCCCTGATAACATCGCTCACCGAAGCCTAATTACAGCATTATGACAAGAATGTGTGAATTTCTTGAACGCTGACTGAGATCTCAGATACAGGAAGCTTCTCGGTGCACTGACACGCTGCTGTATCGGCACAGGGAGGCTAGCTGTGGCTGTGTAGCCTCGTGTTGACTACATGAACATCGCAGGTGCTGTGCTACCTGCTCACAGAGATGTGGAAAACAAATACTGCAAGTTACCTGTAGCGGTGCTGGGATTTAAGGTGGGTAAAGCATAAGAGGGACCATAATTCATACAGAGGGACCATCCTTATCATTAATCATATGTTTTGAACTGACGATTGACAGGGGAGGGCGGACCCCAGGGGCCAATCAGCTTTTAGCTGGGGCCAGCGCCCCAGTCACCCGGCCCCTGCATCCCCCCTGTTATTTAGGATTTGCCGTTTGCAATCCACAACAGATGTCCATGGTGGTGGATCTTTTAATGACGAAGGCTGCGATACGTATATCTGCAGCAAGAGGCCACCACTGATCTGGCCGGGTGGAGCCCGACACAACAAATCCCAGTCTGTGACGCAAGTCGAGATCCGATACTGATTTCTGGGGGGACGAAGCACGGCAGTCCATGTGGGCCTTGAGTGGGTTTTCAGTATGAACCAGGCCAATTTAACGATGTGCCATCTATCTTAGCAGCAGGGAGGGGGGACTCGATGTGGAATCCAATGGAGAATCGCTTCCTGGAAATGTGGGTCTGCCTCAGAGGCGTTGCTAGATCCTGTTTAGGGGGGGGCTTCAGCTACCCGATTATCTATGTTAGCCCCCCTAAAATTATTTAGTATTCTGTGTTGAATTTTCGTACGCATTTCGTACAATTTTTCTTGCAAACGTAATTTTATGTTCCTAGAATTATGCCTGGTCTACCTGGTCATCAGGTTAGACAAACAAAAGGAGGCAAACATCTGTGGTATATATTTAAACCCAGTAGGTGATACAGAATGACTCGGGTAACTCTGGCCTTTACCCGTGGGCTGGAACAAACACTGAGATTCAGGTGTGTAACGGTTGTGTGGCAATCTGGCAGCCACGCCCGCCCGCCTGTCCCTCCGTCTCCGGGGTACCGCAGCGTGCCTCACATCTCCGACCTCCCCGCACTTACGTTTCGGAATTTGCATAATCAGGATCTCATTTTCCCTGCTCACGGGAAGCCGGCTATAATCCCAACATGCCGAGTTATTATGGCTTATGTATGTGGGAGGGGGGGGGGTGGGGGTGGCCAGCCGGCCGATTCCGTGCCAGTTTCCCCCGACCAAGCCTCTGCACCGATTCATCTCTGAGGGCCTGGATGAGTTCAGTGGCACTGGCAAAAAGAATGTGTACGATGCCGCCATCTTGTCCTCGTGTTCACCTCCTATGGACACCCGTCAACTTTCTGATGGCATCTTAGACGTCTTCAACCTCTCGCTGGCTCTGGCTTGTACTCACAGGACGCTCATGGACACGTCAAAAGTAAATAAGCAAATGGAGTAAAAAAAAGTAAATGGATGGGAGGAGTGCAGTCCACGGTCCCGTGGGCGACTGAGTCCAGAAGCAAGAGGGCATCACAGGTCTCTGCTTCGCCCCACATGTCAGGGTGCCGTCTTCTGGATTGCTCCGGCATTGCAGATCAAACACATGCCCCCCTCCGCATCTCACATAGCCTCCAGCGTGACGATAATTGGCTTCAAATTAGATCATTTACCCTTCCAATTGAGCGACCAATCTTGTGGCCTGATAGCACTGATTGCCTTTGATGGAAAAATAAAAACCATGGTGCACGCACGATCGCAACGTGTGCGCCCACAGTTGCGTAACAAACCCTCACTCGACCAGCCAGGTGCCGAGATTCCGCTATGGCTCCTGTGCCTGTTTGGAGCACCGGAGCTGGCAAAATCGCAAAGCATTACAGCTGAAATCCTTCCTCCACTAGGATCCCAGATGCTACAACACACAGCTAAGAGGTGTGCGGCACTGGCAGCCAGGTTCTGGGGAAGCTTAATGACATTTCGTCTGACTGTTTTCCCAGAATGGGCCCAAGGTCGTTTTTCAGTGACTAGACCACGAAAGATGTGTGTGAAGACTGAAACATTGCCTATTTCTGGCCCTTAGTGAAAAATGACATAAAGGTCTGGCAACACCTACCTGGAATGGTGGAGAACTTTCTAGAAGCCAGGAACAGGACTGGAGATGGGGAGAATTAGTACATTCCTACATATGCTCTACATGCCCATCTCATGCCATGACGCTCAAAGACAATGAGAGGGAACACAATTTGAAAACCGCTTCGATCCTCATGGGCGAATGTGTAAGACATGGATGAGCTCTCGACGGTCACTGGTACACATGTTCAGACGTAGGGAAGGAGCCACAGATCACTGGTTGTACTTGCGTTCAACTGATCAAAGGTGGAACTTGAGAAAGCGCGTTCCTTGTGGCAGCGATGAAAGAAAGATAACGTGAAGTGAAGATACCCCCCCAGGAAAAAAAAACATTTGAACAAGTGTTGGATTCAAGCAACTAGGGGAGGCGGGACCAAGATATCTGATTGGTTGGTCCCGCCTCCTCTAGTTCTGTGGACCCACCTCCTCTATAATCTGATTGGTTATCTCTGTGAACTAATAATTTTTTGTTCTGTTCTCAAAGCATTTTTGTATACGTAAAACTCCCATGAGCTGAGATATAAGGCCAATGAGATCTAGACACATGGGAGATGTACACATACATCAGCAGCTCCTAATAGGCAGCGTTTCCAACAGGCCGTGTAGTAGGTAATATTCCCTGTGCTTTTATAATGAAACAATCAGTTCTTCAACAACATGCACCATTTGGCCTACAAAGAAATCGTCTTAAACTGATCTCAAATGCCACAACCGGAAAGCTCCAGAATACCAAAGCTCCATCCTAAGTGTGATTTTATTACTGGGACATTAATAAAATCACTTTTTCCAATTTAAATAGATAAAAATGCTTTGAAGCAAATCCCAAATTGAGGTTTTAGACTATGTGTCTGATTTTTCTCTCTGCAATTTATTTTGTTTTTATATCAAAGTATAATATATATATTATTATTCCCGGACAATAATTTGCCTTTGTCCCATGCAGCAATTATATCAACAGGCTATTAGAGGCATCCTGTGGCAGTTTAACATCTGTGACAAAATATAATTTAAGACTCTGGTCCTTCACCAGTCCTTTAGGTCTTAGAGGGGCTTTGTCTGCTCCCTCCTTCATCTCCCTCAATCTCGGTTTCTACCCCTCTTCCTGTTCTTCATCCTCCCTTCCTCCCTCCCTCCCTCCATCACCATGAAAGACAGAGAGCGTGTAACACACAGCGCCGAATTTATGCAACAAGTGGAGACCGCACTGATCAGTCGCACTGGGAGCGGTTGCCATACCAACCATCCACTGACTCGAAATGGGAAAACAAGAGCCCGTGTGTTCAGGCGGCTTCTGATGACCAGGGAGAAAAAGAGCGAGGGGAAAAAAGTCATAATGAACGTGTCTTTTCGTACATGGATCCTTAAGCATGAAAACAGCGGCACAAATCCGCATCGCCTCCCGCCAGGCAACACCCAACAAGCCCCCACGCCCAACTCAGTCCTTTATAGACGGCCCGTAAGGTCATATATTGACAATGTGAATGCATTTTTAATGAGCATTTATGTTCAGAAGCTGAATTCTCGCAAACATTCACGTGCAGGCAGTTCAGATCCTTAAAGAGGACAGTGTCTAGGACATTGAGACATAGATGTACATTCTGGACACCCTGACAAAATTTCACCTTGCCCCCCCCCCCCAATTATGTAATTGTACAATTTTTCATACCTAAGGTCCCCTGTAAATTGCCAGGGCTTCCATGCCCCTACTGCAAGCCTGCTATGACCTATGCGTAGCTAATGTGCTAAGCCTACTTATCATATATGCAAGTCAGCCCTATATATATTCCCACTGCACCCATGTAAGTACTGACCTATTTATCCTATTGGCTCAGTATCACCTGCCACTGTACTGGAAATTGCACACGAGTTATGGATATTTATGATTAATGTTTATTGTTTAATGTTTTCTCTCTTTGTACTTATGTCCCCATTATCACAGTCTTGGGGTTAGTCACTAATATTTCACTATAAATTGTACTGAGCATAATAGTGCATGTGACACATAAACCCTTGTTACCTGGTCAGTTGGCCGCATGGTGAGAGTCGTTGAGATATTGACAGCAGCCATACTGGCAGGAAATGTTTTGCACCAGAGACAAATTATCCAAACACGCAGTTTATTCCCCATATAACATGCAGAATTAAAAACAGCAATGTTGACATGGAAGAGAACTTCTACTGCCACAAAACCAGGCTGCAGGAGGTGGAATCAGACCCATCGATCTTTGTCACGAAGGAGGCGGGTGTGAAGTTCTGTTCAGCTCCTGCAGTTTGTTCTCAATTCAGATTCATCATCAAAAAAATAAAAAGTTATAAATTGAGTATGAGCGACCCTTCTCTGGATGACGCGCTGTGAAATTGGGTGACATTTTGAAGAACATCTGCTTTGACGGCAGCTGGTTATTTGCCCGGAGGTGTATTAGTCTGCGGAAATGGATGGAGTAAAGTGGTCCTTTGGGCAGCCTGAACACCCCGAGCGGCGCGGGGAGGCAATATTCAAGACACTAGCGTGAACCCACACCAGCCGCTGCATGTGCCGGTCTCTCGGCATTCTGCAAATACCCGTTGTTGCCAGTCCCGCGTCCATGTTGTCAGGATCACTAGTCTTCCAAGTACATGAAGAAGGATTTACCCGCTGTCTTCTGCAGATTATTAAATCCACAAGCACATGCAAAAAATATGAATGTATGTGAACGTAAAGCCCCCCCCCCCCCACTTACAAGCCCCTTAAATCATGTCGTATTAAACCGGCACGGCGGCTTGCTTGGGGTGGGGCTGTAGTTCCTTGCCAAGGCCATTATCCAGGGCAGTATGTTCTACGCGTCATTTGTCGTTAGCCTCGTTTCCTAAAGGCACCGCACTCAAGCTGCACTTGGGGGGGGGGGGGGGGGGTACACGCCTGCGGACGTTTTACTGTTTCCAAGGCGTTCCTCTTCACGAAGCACAACCTGCGCACTCAGCTGGAAATACCATGATCGCAACTCGTCAGCCATGTCAACGACAGCAGCTACAGATTTGGATAACGTGACAGACGCAGCCAGTGTGTAGGAGAGTCCAGCACAGGGTTTGCATCGGTACGTTTCTTCGCCGATTTCCATGCAGCGTACTGGGATGTGGTCTCACACAGCCAGGGATGTGTACAAACCAAACTCACACCGTGGCTCATTCTTAAAAGGATAACTAAGCTGGCTGGAGGCACTAACGAAACAGGGGCAGTCTGCTTCCTCTCCTGTGACCAGAGCGATGGCAAACCAAGCAGGGCTGTCACGACAAAAGCATGCTGCTCTGGGACATTTCAGGACTGGAGACAAGTAAGCAACTTTCTCCACCCACAGAAAGCCAAACAATCCTAAAACAGAAGATAAGTGGCCATACTTTAAGATATGACGGGTGATTGTTCACTTCAACTCTCTATTATTACTCTAGTTCAGAGGTAGAGATTTCAAGTCCAGAAAGTATAAATCCAGGCCAAGATTTTGTTCTAACCAGCTGAGTACTCTGTAACTGTTACTCTTCATACTCAACTGCTTGGTTGGAACAAAATCTTGGTCTGGATTTTTACTTTGTTAGCCTGAACTATCTACCTCTTCTCTGGTTAAATGACAGAGTACCACGAGTACCGGTCGGAGTCCATATGGCACTCTAAGCAAGCCTTTCCGCCAGTGCCCAATATCCGAGACATTAACACATTGAGCATTGGTCGATGCTCTATGTCACACGATAAGTTAGCCTGGACTGCGTCCCACAGATTTCCACTATGCACTTACACTCATAATATAGACCTATAGTAATACAAGTTTTCGCAGCAATTCTTGGCCCAGGCTTGCATTCCTGTGTATCGGTGAAAGCCTGCGAGACTACAGTGATGACTACCCTCTCCTGTAATAAGACAATCTACCCTCAATCACACTGTTTAATCATCAGAGCATGTATCCGAAGAATATTTGTTTTCAAAACAATAGTCATCTTTAGACAATATTCACAAAACTTTCTGAATCTACCGTCCAGCTACTGACAGAAAGTCAGGGGGTGTTTTCTGTCCTTTATTTTGCTCATAAACTGCCTTCAGGCATTAAAAACCAAGCCTTTTAATCTCGGGTGAGATGAATGCACAGTCAACCCCCTGCTCAAAATATACGAGACAGCATTCTGGGTCCTTATTTACTCGCCTTGTGTGTGTTTTCTTGACTGGGACTTACGCAGCGCGGTGAATTTTATTTACCATTGTCTTCTTCTTATCAAATTCTCAGCTGCCAAGGGGGGGGCAGCTGGCAGGGAATAAATTGTATTCTGCACTCTGCCCTGGAACCACTGCAGTCGCACAGATTTCCCGACAAATAACCCTGTCCGTTGCTGCCTTTATTAGCATGATGGAACAACATAAATATAAAGCATTATAATGCAGAAAAAAGGCAACCGCGTGAAAAATGCAAAGGTAACAGCACAGCGGAGGAAGCTCAGATGTTTCATACTGAATCAAGATCATCCATCTATCTTCACAGTGTTTATCCTGGTGGCAGGTACCTACCCCAGGCAGCGTAGGGCTTTAGACAGGGATGCAGCCTGGCCAGTCACTAGGCACACGCACACATACACACACACACACACACACACACACATACTACGTGCAGTTCAGAGACGCCATTTAGAGAAGCCTGGAAGCTTCTTCCTTTAGACCATTTGCATTCCGAACGAGGGTGACCATCGCTAACTGCTCACTTTAGGCACTTTCACCAACCCCCGTCATCTTTTCCAGTTATTCAGTTGCTCATATGCTCCTCTCCATTTTCTATTGTACACTAATTTTATCTTAATTTATTTTAATTTCTTTCTTATGTGTATTATAATTTATCTCTGCCCGGCCAAAGAAAAAAGTTGCCGTTTGAATTTATATCAGCAAATACTTAAGAGCCGATGACTGGATCATTATCACAGCTCAGCAGCGTTATGCAGCACTGAAGTAAAATCAGCTGAGTACCTGAATCTACTGACTGACCAGGTTACACCTCCATCCATCATGAGTGGATGTTTTTCTCTTCCCCGTTGGCGTGGGCATATTCCAGGACAAGGATGTCAAGATTCATTGGGGTCGGATTGGCAAAGAGTGGTTCAGGGGGCGTGAGGAATCATTTTCACGTATGACTCGGTCACCACAGAGTCGTGACCTTAACCTCACTGAAGGTCTTTGGGACGTGCTGAAGGAGGCTCTATGGTGGTTCAACTCACTTGTCAGTACAGGATCTCGGTGAGAAATGAATGCAGATCTGAATGAAAATAAAGGGAGCGATGTTGCATAAGCTTGTGGAAACAATGCCATGGCAAACGTGCAGCATGATCAAAGCTAAAGACGGTCCAACGGAAAATTCTACTGGCGGCTTCTTTGGCTGGGCAGTGCATGTCGACTAGGGTGACCACCTTATCCATGTCAGGAGGGACACTGAGCTAGGGCCAGGTTGGTAAACTACTATTTCAACCATTTCAATGAGAAGCACCTGGATTTCACTTAAGTACCGAGTTCTTGCTGTGTGCTGATTGGTCAGTCTCCTATAATCATGCATGTGTCACTAATGTTAATGTGAAGCAGCTGGATGAGTCATTCAATCAAAGAAATATATCAGTAAAAGTATAGGACTAACCAGACAATTCAGCCGGACATGGGAGCCTTTGAGTTTTAAAGTAGTTTGTAAAACCAAAAGTATCTCATTGTGTCCTTCCTGACATAGATTAGGTGGTCACCCTAATTTCGAAAAGTACAATGCAGGAAGCAGGTGAAAAGGCATCTCACTGCACAGTGATATACTTTATGACTGCGTATGAACCAAATAAAAACTTGACTGCACATCTTTCCATTCCAGGAAGAAGCCAGAGGACTAAAGCGAGGCGGGATTTGAACCCACAACCCTGGAGGCAACAGTGTCAACATGCCACCTGTAACCACAGCTGCAGGTGATAAAAACAATCGCTCAGCAAGGTTGTAGGCATGAACAAAACATATAGGGCAGTATCTGAAAATGTCTAAAAAATGTTGACCCTGCAAATATAGAGTGAACAAAAAAGCCCCAATGCATTGTGGGTACACACACTTAGCAATGGAGCCATCAGAAGATAACATCTGAGCAACACCATCACATGTACTACATATATCGCCAACAGGCACATGAGAAACACACCTCCACCTATTGGTAGAGATTCCACGGCTGAACTGAAAAACTGGAAAACTTGCAGGAGCCCCGCAAGTCTACTGGAGCTGGCGGCGGCCACGTTAAAGGGACCCCCAGGAGGCAAATGACAGCATGGCCCACTGGAGACCCAAAGTCTAGCCTGCGGGCGATTCCAGGAAGACATAACAAACAGCCTGTGTTTGGTCTCCACGAAAACATGGGGGGAATGCAAAAATGAATGCAAAAGGTACTCATAAAGAGTAAAAAATTCCAGTACCATCAGGTATAACCTGAGGTGAACGAGGTACTAGCCAGGGTAGGCAGCAAACAAACCATGAGCAGCTTCTGCATGACTGTCATACAAGGTATTAGGCTCTGATGCCGCTTGCGGTTATGAACAGTTAACAGACGCACCTCGGATACCCTTTGCCTCAGTAGCCTGACACAGCGTTGGGACAGGGAGCTCGAGTAGATGTAGACCCAGATAAAACATGGGCAGGAGAATTGGAGCAGATCCTCTGAGGTCAGCTCTCCAGGGGGATGAAGGGTAACACTTGCAAGGCCCTGGTGGAGATTAGGGGACAAAGCAGGTTCCGGTGTCCCCAGCATAGAGGTGTGGTATCACCAATCAGAAGTCACAAAGAGATGTTGTAGCGTTGATGCCGAGGGAACTGCCTTTCTGCCAGTGGTTGGGGACACCGCTGAGGTAAGATATAAATGCTAAAACATAAAATAAATGTAATACAGCTAAGGGAAAGGCCCCGAGCGATAAGCGAAGGGCCCTTGTGACTCGCTTGGTAACAGAGGCCACTGGAGTATGAACTTCCTGTTTGGTCCAAGCGGGAGGGGATCACCTGGAGCAGTGCAGACCTTCCTTAACAAGAGAATGTCTGAAGATAAGTAGCCTAGTTACCATGGCTGGTTACGCAAGCACTTTGACTGTCAAAAATAAAGCGATAAGGTTTGGGGACGCAAGTTCTCGACCATCCGCTCGTATGTAGGTCGACCGTACGGTAGCCGTTCCTTGTGGGGCTGGAGAAGCTCAGCGACGCAGAGAGACCTCAGGGCAAGACACTCTTCTGAAATGATGATCTGGCCTGATTCACAGCGCAGTCATAAGCGAGTGGAGAGGAAGAAAGGGAGCTTGAGCTAGACTCTGTGGAGAGGCAGTGGCAAGAACATATTATTTTATTCAATATCTTTCCAGAGGCCCAGCACTCAGGAGGTTACTGGGAGAGGTAGCATCAGACCTGAGAGGCAGGAGTAGATGGCAACGAGACGCCGACTCTCGACAGACAGGGGCAACAGCAAAGGCACCAACATCAACAAAGGTGAATCCGTACGAAGACGTAGGTGTCATGAACTGGGAGTAACAAAACCGATAAAACATAACTAAGGCTCAAAACAAGAAACCGAAACTGAATACAAAAACTACCAGACACAGGACCTAGTAAAAGTCATACGACATACAAATGAAACACCAGGAAACAAAATACGAAAACAGAGGGGGCGGGATTTGAACATGTAACAGAGGGGTTCACAGACAACCGCATGCTCAACGGGTTGAGCCATGCGACCTACAGAGAACGAGAGAAAACACAAAGATTGACAACACAAGGGATGGGATGCATGCTGGCCAAACAGGGAAGGGACAGAGAGTGGGACAGGAGCTGACCCTGACAGTAGGTTCCCCACAGCTTGATGCGCCAAACAGAAACTGTTAGAAGACATGCAATCCTTTGACAAGTTCCATGGAAATAGGGACTTCAGCCACAAGCCAAAATAGGTAGATGACACCTTTGCAAACGGTTCAGCCAGCTATATAGAGGGTCCACATTATATAAAGTGAATCAGATAAATAGAAGGTGCTCTTAGATTCCTAGTTTTCCACGTAAGCGTCAAAAGTATTATATCTGTGGTCATCTGTGGTCAGTGACCAATGACACGTGTCAGATTTATGTAGAGGTTTGAGTAACAATCGTGGTGCAGTGGTTAGCACTGTTGCCTCACACCTCTGGGACCCGGGTTTGAGTCTCCGCCTGGGTTACACGTGTGTGGAGTTTGCATGTTCTCCCCATGTTCTCCCCATGGTACTCCGGTTTCCCCCTCACAGTCCAAAAACATGCTGAGGCTAATTGGAGTTGCTAAATTGCCCGTAGGTGTGCATGTGTGAGTGAATGGTGTGTGAGTGTACCCTGCGACGGGCTGGTCCCCCATCCTGGGTTGTTCCCTGCCTCGTGCCCATTGATTCCAGGATAGGCTCCGGACCCCCCGCGACCCAGTAGGATAAGCGGTTTGTAAAATGGATGGATGATTAACAATCGCCCTGCATTGCAAGAGGTGTAGCAGAAGCTTCCTGTATGTTCCCCGCATATATAGTTGCACAAGGTGCATGTTCTGCACCGTGGATGTAATCCTTTACGATGAAGCACATCCTGTCAGGGAAGAACCTATCCATGTTTTGGTAGCATTTATCCATTTAGAACCATGATGATTTGGAGCCTGTCTGGTGTAAGACAGGGTACAACTTTGACCGGACACAAAATCAATCGCGGGGAATTCAGAATACAGTTCAGAGTCACCAGTTCAATCTCAGCTACGCTGGTTTTGGTTGGGAGATGGGAGCGGAAGCTGAAAAGCCTCCTAAAATAAATATGGGGGAAATGTGCAGCGTTGGGCCCAAACCAGCACCAGGTCTGAAAGCACCATACTGCCTGAACTGGAATTAAAAATGTGTTTTTTAATCCTTGCTGTGGTTAATTCACTCTTATTGGTGTGCATGATTGATTCCCTCTGCATCTAATTTGAGCATTGTTGTTATTTCCAGTCAAAGAAAATTTGATCAGTTGGGGTTAAATGAAATCACACGAGCCGAGTTCAGTGCTCAATCACCTGCTCCCATCGCGCCCATGAAAGAGAAGTACGGATGTCTGAAATGACGACTATAACATCATTCTCTGGAAGACGCACCTCTTCCTCAAAAAAAAAAAATAGGGGAAATTACCCTAAATAAAATCATGGCAGCCTCAGCCCGGCTAATCTCATCAAATTCTAAACTGCCAACACGCATTTATCAAATTTCAAGTTCATCCTTCCGAAACAGGTTCCTGGCAAAGCCTTCAAGTGCTACAGAATACCTGTTGAGTATATTCTGCCATCTTCTTCGGTCCACAAGAGCAAAAATATCTGATGAGCCTTTTCCTCAGATTTTCTGCTTAAGGAGAGTTCGGGACGTATTTTTCTGTCTGGTCCAGAGTGCAGGATTATCGCTGGCAACCTCCAAAAGCCTGCAGCTGAATGGTTTCGTTAGTATAAAGGTCACTAAAAAACGACAAGTCATTAAGACAGAAGATGGGGTCCTTCTGAGCCATACGCCTGGCGAGATGTTTCCTGGTTCCCCTTAAGTGATATTTTTGGAGTAAGGAAGCTGGGGGGCTGAAGAGGAGGGGGCATCTTCACACACCTCAATCATCAATACCTTCCTTGCCAAACTCTTCCACAGACATTGACACCATCTAAAGACAAGATCTGTCAAAACCAAGATTTTATCTACAGGTGTGGCCAAACGTAGCACATCCAGATTCTCCACATACTTCTTCCTGGTTACAGGCCCCTTTCGATCTCCGGTCTTCCACAGCCACCCAGGTCCTAAGTGATGCTTTCTTGGTTGGGGGCTGAGGGGACTCACTGCGTGCTCCCTTAATTAACTGTGACACGGTGAATTTTTACAGGCACTATAATAAGTTTAATAAAATAGAAGTGTCTTATTTTAGATGCAGAATTAATGAGGCTACGACTTTTCTGCTTAATTACAGAAAGTGTGAAAATGAGATTGGATATTTAAACCTCGCTATGACCCCACTTTGCTGATTACAGCTGTGCAGGTTTCAGACTGGCCACTGACAAATAATGGACCAAAATGTCAGGGCCTGTCAGATAATTATCAAGTAAGGTTGGCACATAACAACAGGAAACATTTTTGTCTCCCAATGCCAGCACGTAAGGCATGGCCATATTTTTCCTCTTATGGAACTGCCATTGAAGAAGTGACTCAATGTCCTTTTGTACGTAATTTTATGATGCGGGGAAATTTTTATGTGATGGATTTTATATTAGGAGGAAAAGGACGAAAAAGGCATGACATCAAAGACGAACCCTTGGCAATGCAAGCGTGTGGAAACGCAACATGTTCCACTAACTTGTGGTGAATCTCAATATGCATAATTTGACTGTGCTTGTGTTCTAGCACACCTGTTTTATGTCACCTTCCATTGCCCAAGACCAGTTCCAATACTAAGACGAGAAGTACAGAGGATGGTAAAAATCTCCAGATGCTGGTCTTGCTCCTCCCCAAATATCAAGGACACATAACTTGCATCCCCATCGAACAAGATCAATCCCATGAATCATTGCAGCCCAAGTTCTTGGAAGGCAAGTTAGCAAGCCTGGTCTTGCCAAGAGCACAAGTACGGTCTTTGCATTCTTGATATTGAGATTCCCCCTTGGTCTGGAGAAGGGAACTGTTGGACAGTAAAGAGAACCCAGGAGTCCATCCTCCGCACCGAAAGCTTTAGTAGGATGGGGAGGAGCTGGGAACAGTGGAGAACAGCAGTCAATAAACGCGGTTCTCCCCAGCGACGCCTGAACTCCCCTTCCTGGCTTTTCTCGCACTTCGCGACACTGCCTGGCCATTCAGCAAGTCGTTATCTCAATAGGTTAGAGCCCCTTGATATCCGAGGCTGTCAGGCTGCTACCTCAGAGCCAACTGACAGCCCCCCTCCCCCCAGTAAAGGCTAGAGGGACATGAGTCTCAAGGGCAGTTCTGGAGGGGTGTGAGTGTGACGATGAGTCTACCACCCGCCGCTACACTGTAGCAGAAACGTGTGGAAAGGCTCCGGTGGGTCAGCCAGCCGGTCGAATCCTGATGTTGGCTAAAGGTGAGTGGTTGTTGGGGAGGGGGGGGGGACTGGAAGTGTGCCGTGCTCGCTCGCACACCACTGCTGGCATTTCATCAGCGGCTGTGCAAAGGCTGCTTGTTCCGAATAGCCGATAACCAATCTCCCATGCCATGTACCTCCATGTGAGGCAAATCTAGAAAACGTGATTCTGACTGTGGGGTGCCTTCTAATCAGCGTCCTCCATGTGAACGGCATGCAACCGGACAGCCCATCCACAGAGCTGGGCCCAAAGCAGGGCGGGCAGCTTAAAGAACAAACGAAAAGACAAGGTGAGAGGTCCAAGGCAGTTTATCGTCCGCATACAGACCTGGACTCGCTCTTCATAGATGGTTTTATTTGGCACACGAGCTGAGAATCTTCCTTTTAACTCTGTGCCAGCGCTGAGACCCAGTACAGGGCCCCTGCGTGATTAATGTTTCTCCTTCCTCGTGAAATTCGAAGCCGAATTGCCAGTGCGGCCCAACAAAACATTGGCAAAAGCAGCACCGAATCGGAGGCTGCACCTCCGATAGCACCCATATCAACTTCAGAAACACGTCAATGTCAGAATTCTGTTACCCTCGGATCTTCACTTCAGTTTAAACTTCAGTTGCGATAAAAAGAAGAAAAAAAAAAACTGTCCCGAGTTGTTATAGCAAAGGATGAGATAGCATCCAATTTTGGCATTTTCTTGAAAACCCCTTGCAGGATTCGGAAGTGAGCTCCCAGCCATTCGAGTAATAGTGTAAACTGAATTTTATCAGCAGTATTCTGCTCTGATGGATGCCTACACTTATACCCATAAACGTCAGCCACTATGCTACAAGCGAGCGACTCAGTGTGGTACGTCAGCCTATTGTTCACCAGCCAACTTGGCTTGAACATTGTTTCCCTAACTTGACTCCCAGTATCTTCTCTGTCCATCCTACCTTGTTCCTTATTCCTACTGGTACCTATTGTTTGCTATTTATAACTCAGTTACTCACCTTTCTCTCTGAATAAATAGCAGGCAAACTACATATGTTTTCAAGACATGTCTTGGCTTGGTTAGCTTTCCAACAGCTACAACTGGGTTTCTAATTCCAGGGCTAGTCACCAGTCTAGTCCCAGCAAGTGTCCCAGTACCACTTTAAGGCAATATTTAGTAAAACCACTCACTGAAATCCATCTATCCACGCATCGTCCAACCACTTATTCTGTACAGGATCACAGAGAGCCTGCAGCTTATCTCAGACAACACAGGGCACAGAAGACACCTCGCACAGGATGCCACTCTATCCCAGAAGACACACTCACACATCTAACGCTATGGGCAAATTACAGATGCCAGTTCTCCCAATCGCATTTCTTTGGACTGCAGGATGGAGTACAGGTGCCTAGAGGAGACCCACAAACCTGAACTCCCTAATTTACGTACCCCTTCTGCTCTTTCCAGTCTTGATATTTCTATTCAACGGGTTTTTATGTGAGCAGGAAGACAGGAAGAGAAAAAAAAAAATCATGACACCCACACATAATACCGCTCCCGGTCGCCCTTAATAGATGGTGAAATATACATCAATTCAAAACGACTCACCGAAGGTTTTGAATGTGCACAGGCCCTGCTCCATACCCTTACATCTCTTTAAACAAGAGGGAAAAAAAAATTACATTAAACAATTTGCAAAGATAAGTAAGAGACAGGCAGCAGGGAAGAGAAAAGATTACGTCAATAAAATTGCTATAGTCAGGGTGAAGATGAAATTAACTCGTAAAGCCAAGAACATGGATAATATTTTTTTCTGCCTATTCAGAATATGATTTGAATTATACAAAATATGTACAGCATTTAATGACCTAACAGAGATACTTATGCACAGAATCTTATGCATACAGTTATTTAAATGATTGTTTTCTTCGTGTATGCGGTGAATTGTTTATTGGAACAATTATACCTTACTGAGTACCATGAATTTTCCTGTAATTACAATGTGGTACAATCAACGACTGGGATTACCTACACATTTCCCCCCAAAGTCCTTTATGTGCATTTTATAGTGGTCTGATAAAGGACACCCAAAATTAGGCTCCGCGTTGCACGCATTACAGAACCTTAATAATGGTTTTGGAAAATCTGACAATTTACTTCAGATTGGCTTAAGGTCAGGCGTCTGTGACGAGCCCAGTCAAATGGCCTTCTTTACGCTAATGCTCGGATAATTAAGCCCACATTTATCTTTTATTCAAATACCCCATTCGTGATTAAGAAACATTAACATCCAGCGTAATATCCCTAAAAATAGATCACGCATGAACTGCAAGGTCACAGGGACAGGAAACGTTGATGTTGTACAGATGAAACTCGTACATTATCATTTTTTCACGATTAGAGGAAAGAGAGGTAGCGGCTAGAATGGAGACAGACTGCAGTGACCCTTCGATTAGAGCCGGGGTGGCCAACCTTAGCCAGAAAGGGTCGCTGCGTGCGCAGGTTTTCGCTGCAACTCCCCAATTAGATTCCTAATTATAGGACTGATTGGCCAAAGAGTCCTCACACCTGGGCTTTAACAGCCGACCTAAAAATTATCCCAAAAACCTGCATATACACTGGCCCTTTGAGGATAAGATTGGCCATCCCCGGATCAGAGGATGAGACAGAAAGCAAGAGAACGTTTCTGCTTGAAGATCAGAGGTCACACCATGGCAGGTACGTGGAGAAGGAGGGAGGGCAGGAGGTGTGTGGACACCAGCCCGTTCTACTCAAACTGATTAATATTAACTTTTGTGCATGAGCTTTACAAGTACTAAGTATCCCTTTATAATCTCTGAACACCTGGCCCTGAAAACGACTCTGTACAGCCTTGCACCATAGTGACAGCCCTCCATCTTCAGTAACATGCTAAATTAGACTCTCAGTCACCAGGCACCATGCAGTTTTCTCATTCTCCAGCTGGGGGCACCACTGTTAACCTACAGTTCAAGGATTCTGGGTTAATATCTTAACCATTTTGGTCCGGCATTGTGTTTTTGCAGGCTAATTCCATGCACGTCAGCTTTGTCACACGTGTCGTGGGGTAAGATTTCCACAATCAGTTGTCCCCTGGTGAGCATCAACACTTGTATGGATCAGCAAGTTAGGCCTGTGATCGGAAATCAGCAAGTTAGTCCTGTGATCGGACATCAGCAAGTTAGTCCTGTGATCGGACATCAGCAAGTTAGGCTTGTGATCGGAAATCAGCAAGTTAGGCCTGTGATCGGAAATCAGCAAGTTAGGCCTGTGATCGGAAATCAGCAAGTTAGGCCTGTGATCGGAAATCAGCAAGTTAGGCCTGTAATTGGAAATCAGCAAGTTAGGCCTGTGATCGGAAATCAGCAAGTTAGGCCTGTGATCGGAAATCAGCAAGTTAGGCCTGTGATCGGAAATCAGCAAGTTAGGCCTGTGATCGGAAGGTCACCAGTGTGTCTGAGCAGAACAGTCCCATCTCCGTTGGGCCCTAGGGCAAGGCCCTGACCCCCGGAAATGGCCCAGTGGCACCAATTAAATAGCTGACCCTGCACTCAAACCCCAAACCTGGCTATAAACAATATATATGAATGTGACTTAAAGGAGAGCATGATGGGATATGTGAAGAGACGCTTCCCGATGTACCTGTTCTTGCGCAATGGCAAATAAAGGGTTACTTCATTTCTACACAAAGCTTCAATCCTGTGCTTTAGAAAGAAATCTGGATCATCTATTATTAAGTTTTTCAATCCTCCCCACATCAGCAAACAGTGGGGGGTGGTAGGGGGGCATGACTTTTAATGTCTCGCCCCACTTGGCTTCCTGTGGGTATCCTCGACCACAAGTGCACTCCTTACCCCGCTGGATCTATTGATTACTGTAGCGGGTTGGGGGGGGGCATTGGATGGATGGAGGGGAGTTGTCAAGTGTGAATCCATACCTCACAGCGATGCAATGCAAGGCTACAAATCCCATATAATATTTCTCCTGTGAGCAACATGCACAAGGGAGGCATGAAATAACCAGACACCATGCGTTCACATCCAGGCCGGTGATTCCCAACAACAGCTACCCATATGGGTCTATGGTCATCACATGATACAGGTATAGCTGAGATTACTCTCCAGACAGAAGAAAGCAGCATCTGATTCCTGCCCCACCCTCAGTACCCACAATCCCCTGCTCTATCCAGCAGTGTGAGCTGGAACAGTCACCGTGGGCTGGATGGCAACAAAAGAGCAAGGTAAAGGTCATTCTGGAGAGGAAGCAAACTAGTCAGGCCCACTGAGGAGGCCAGCAGAGGCATATCGATCCTACTGTCTTATCAAATCTTGGGTTGAATGAGACCAGAGATCTCGCTGCTTCTAATAAAAGGGAAGGAACACAGAATAGTAATTGGAAAAGATTCATGTCTGGCTTTATTTGGTTACGGAGTATGTGTATGAATGGCAGTGTTTCGTACGTACACTTTCAGAAAAAAAAATGGCAAAAATGTGTACCTTTGCTTGTCCATGGGGCTGTACCCTTGTAATTGTACCTTCTAAGGTACAGAAATGGACTGTGAGAAACATCTCAAAGGTACAAACAGCATTAATGTACTGTCGATGGTACAGAAATGTGCCTCAGAGTCCATTTCTGTACCTGAAAAGGTACAGTTACCTACAGCTAAGGGTACAATTGGCAGACCCTTAAGGGTACAGCCCCAGTGACAGGCAATGGTACAAATTTTACGCGTTTTTCTGAGTATGTAGGGAATGTGCATATTCTGGAGTAATCAGGCGGTTTAGGAATGAAATATTACAATAATTTCTTAGCTCAGAAATGGCTTGGGGATGATGTTTGAATAAGGTGCTTATTCTGAACATTATAAATGAAATAAAAACATTTTAAAAAGACCCATATGTATTTATAGAAAATTATTTCAGATAAGGCAGTCTCATAAACAAATGTAAAATTGTTTACGCAGCAGAAAACTAATAGCCTACTCCACTAAGACGTAGCCTATATTGACTCTATCACAAATATACATACCATGTTATTGCGTCATTTATTACCACTTTGTGAGTTTCTGTAAACCAATAAAAAAAACCTCTGTAAAAGACTTACGTGAACTGCAACAAATCGAGCGCGTTAAAAGCGTAGATATCCCATATATCACATTTTTGCTATATATAATCTTTCATTTCTAAGTCGTGTTGAAGGTCTAAAAAATGTGCATCCGGTGGGATCGATATCAGCCTTCAGGTGGGAGCTAAAGAAATTCAAAGAAAAGGGATCTTTTTTTGTTTTGAAGTTATCGTACACTGTCAATCATTGCCTGGTTTAACGCTATAGGAAGTGGGCTAAACCTGTCTGTGACTGGCAGCGCAGGATAATCCCAGCCACTGCGGTACAGAAGTCCAGTCTCCCTCTAGTTAAAAATAACACAGGCAAAACCGGGAAGGGTCTTTCTGGTCTGTGTCCCTCTATCTCTATTCTGCGGTCACTATCGGTGCTAGAACATTATCCGGGCGATATGCATCCGTAATCTCCGGCGTCCTGGCGTAATGCGCAACGATTTTCCTGTAGATGCCCTCAATTAAACATCCCATTGTCATGTTTGGGACGAACAATGAAAAGTACAAGGAAATTTGTATTTAGAATACGATAAAAAACCAGCAGTAGATTTTAAAATAGCATGAATTGACATTTCTCCAAACTGTTCTGCGCACATCCACAAAATCATTGTTTAAGGGACTGGAGCGTTATTACCGTCAGGGTAACACAGGATAGCGTCCAAAAGATAGGAAAGTAAAGGTTGAACAGGGCCCTTTAAATAGCAAAATGAGAAACTCAAAGCAAACAGCTAAATATAATGGACAGCAGCTCACGAACAAACTTACCTGACAAGACTAAGATTGTTCAGTGCGTCTATTACCAACTAAATGCGGCTGTAAAAGCAAAACCTTATTAGTTCATGTTCAAATCCATTTTTCCACGTTGTATATAGGAATACTGTAGCAATCTTTGTATCCTTACTTTGTTCACTGGAGACGAGTTCAGATAAGTTCTGGTGGAAGACCCACCCGTTCTCCCCCCGTAACGGTGTCATGAACCGGATGACAGCATTTGTGTGGCACCATTACAAGTGTGACACTCGTCCAAACCAGGCTTTCCGTGCAGGAGACCCTCGTTACGGCGGTCATTCGCCGTCCATGCGGTATGCCTCCCTCACAAAGAGGCAGCATGTACACCGGCTATAAAAACCCTAAACGTCGCTACGGGCTTGAATGACAAGCCGTTCCCAGTCAAGCTGCGTGTTGGCATACAGTAAAAAAAATGTTAGCAATTTACTATGAAATGCATGATTAATGTTTAAAAATGCTGTTGAAAATAAGTCAGCATGGGGGCAAAACTACTCCCGTGTTTTACTTTAAAGCGTTAAGGGGCACAAAGCTAGATCTTCCTGCACCTTCAGCGGCAATTAGGCCTGAATAAAATAGGTATTGTGCGATCCAGCTTGACTCAACACTTCCACCTAGCTTTCTTTCCACAGAAGACACGGTTGTTTTGGCAGAGGAGCGAAGAGCACACAGCATTCCCCCTTCCCCTTCTGCTCCTCTCCTCGCAGAAAAACCCCAAGCGCCATCACACCTTGTGCTACCGACCATGTCCAATTTAAGCGGCTCAATATCCAAAGCCGCACCTGTCATCATTACCGCTATTTGCAGTTGCAGGGAGATTGAACGATTTTTGAAAAAGAAGCTGCATTAAAATTAGTTCACAATGCATCTTTAAGCGTGCATTTGGGAACCCAATGAAAGAGAATAATAATATCCGACTATCAACCAACATTGCCTTTAAAATCAAGCACACAGTCTGAATTGTCTAACAACATAAGACCAGAGTAAGCTTACCTTCTTGCACTGCTTGAAACGGATTGTTGGGCTCGATAAGTTTTATGGAGTGGGTGATTTTCTCACTCTGCAAAATGTCGTCGTTGAGACTAAGATCTGAGATGGCCAACTGGAAAACCTCATCGTCCCTCACGGCGTTTTCCTCAAATATGGCACCTGTTGGAAAAGTTATTGTTTGTTTGCATGTCGTTTCCTACGGTACCATGGTAATGATCACACATTTCGCACATGGCTATATACGAAAGTACATTTTAATAGGCAAGGAATATCAGAGATGTGTTAAACATTTTTAACTACTAGCCGATGAAACATTTTGTCCGTGCCAAGTTATTTGACAGTTATTCATCATGTGGTCTGCGAAATGGAAGTTGGTTTTACCGACATACTGATTTAATATGCTTATTGTACTTAGAAAATGGGCTTATCTAAATACAATTTCATCTTTAACAATATATGTCTAAATATCATATGTTTGCTCGTTGGTGACATACCATATAGCCTGTTCAGTCTATTCATTTCCAACCTTTCCTTATCAGGGACTACGATAAGTGACCGGAGTTGTCTTTTTTAGGTTATTTATCTAGTCTTGGAGGAGTAGCTCTTATTTTTTAAAAACATGCACAATTCAGGGTCAGTATATCTTAAGTTACGAGATAACACTTCGTAATATTGCTAGTCCCACTGCTGTTAGAAATGGCAAGCACCGTTAGGTCTAGCAAACTTAATTCATAGGCTACCTTAATTCTCACCAAAAGGCAAGGTTTACAAAGGGTCACGTGTGGCAAATAGGACAAATTGATAGAAAACTAGAATTCCGTGGATGTATACATGGGTATGTTCTCCTTATTTAGCAGAAATGAGAATGTCACATCTGTTCATTTTATTTGCCAGTGAGAACAGATTGGATCCACAGTGTTTGAGCTCGCCGTCCAATTACTGGACTTGGATGGTCAGCGGCTTTCTAAAATCAGCACATCCCCCCGCAAACCGATATTCCCCCGACTTTCCCCGATTGACTCAGTGGACTTAGACTCATGAAAAACCGCAGCTTTTCCCATTACTCCAGAAATTCGTTTATCTACGTTTTAGGAACAAAACCGCGTGTCAAAATTAAGCATGGGGGGTCTGGTTATTCTCCGGGAACTTCCAGGTTCGTTTGGTTAGGTCGTTGCCTAGTAATTTTCATGCCCAGACTCTCAGCTCCATGACACTTCATTTTAAGAGCAAAAAAAATGTTTTTCTTGAGCGACAGAAGCCCGCTTTTCATCAGAGACGTTATAAAACTCTTGAATTAACAAGTTGCAATTAAAGCCATACATTCATAATAAGCTTGTCACCGGCAATTAAACTAAATGGCATTTACATTCTGTTCAAGGGATGTATTAAGCTACATACAAAGACGGCACCACAAATGCGATCTCCGTTTCTTTAAGCCGTTATTCAATAAATGTTTTGATTTCTTTGACATATTTAATAACATTTAAAAAGAATACGCCTGCGTTTTAGGTTTAGAATGTGTGGGCTTTGTTAAAAAATTACTGACTGGTCTTTTTAGAAAGGTTCAGGCTTAAGTTTGTTCAGGTTCAAGTTTGTTGCCATGTACACTCAACACAACGAGATGCTCACTTGCAAGCTTCATTTTAACAGCAAACGTATTGTAAGTAAAAACAGTAAACAGAAGCGCGAGACAACAATGACAATAGAAACCGCGAGACGGACAATGAATAAATAACGCAAGATAACACAAAAATTGTGCCATCAAGTCTGTAATGACAGAGAAAGTATAATTCCTTCAGTTCCACTAAATATAAACATAAAAGCCTCAATGGGTGTTGCTATGACTTCATATTCCAAACTATCATCTTGATACAAAAGGTTGTTTAATCTTGTAAAACTGACATCCGCCGCAAACTATTCAGCGAGATCTTCTGCCACTGAGCAGTTAAATATAGCATCTCCATTTATGTCGCATACAGTCTAACGGCGACTCAGTCAGTTGTAGGTTACGCTATATTTCTCTACCGAACAGTACAGGTGTTTTCTTATTAAAAGCACGTCTTGGCAAGTTATATCGGAACAGCTGATGTTGTCATTAAGCATCCTGTCCTAGACCGCCATCTGTCACTCCTAAAACCACATCCGGCTGAGTATCAATCGCTGAATTATAATCCTGCATTGCATAGTAAGAGCCATGTTATTGTAATTTCATCACTAGCCACCTGACAGGAATGCGCTATAAAAGGTACCCGATCTTAACACGGACAAAAATAGCAGCACACAAACATCACATGAACTGCAGTATGGTATAATCAGCTTCCCCAAAATCCCATAAAACTGGCCTGCTTGCTTGATTAAGCACGTCAAGATTGTAGAAGAGCACGTGGATCTCTGCTCTCACAACACTGCATAACAGAGGAAGGCAAGCATTGAAACATTCTTCTGAGAAAGATCTTCTCGAAGCTGTGGATTCGTTTCTCTGCATTTGCTGGGTATATAACTTTTACTCCCACACTGCTGAAATTGGTCTTTGCATATTAGTTAAATTACAGACATTATTTCTTTCCTGCATGTGGTGTTATAATAAATCCAAATAGCCTACCTATGAACTCGGAGCCAATAACGTTACAGCCCTGAAAGTAAATAACCAACTTGCCGTTTATATATATATATAACTTCAAATTAAGAGTCACTGACAAGGTGACATGTGTTGGAGTCCATGCAGCGACAACGCAAATGAGCAGTAATATATAAGAAGTAGTAAATAGGTAGACGTAATAAGCTACGTAATCTTTAAAGGTATAAACATTTAAGCTGGGGGTCAGCAAAGCCGTAAGGTATTACGTAAGTCTTCACACAGCAGTTTACCGCGAGCTCTGTATGAATGAAATAGTCGGCAAAATAGTAACTGCAGCAAAATGGAAATGACTGTGAAGCCGACACTAAAGTCTAATATCAGTCAATTGCCATGTAAAACAGGAACACATAGGCCTAGTTCATTTTGATATGCACCTTTATTATAAAGGTACGTGCACGAATATGCAAGTGTGGTTGTCTGTGTGTTTTTTTTTTTTGGGGGGGGGGGGGGGTAAAAAATGACACATTCAATAAATCTGCCTCTGCCTGACGCCATTGCGATTCCCCCTCGATGTCGCATAGGTTAATCAAACTTGACCGAGTTTGGGAACTGGACCCTCGTGTTAGACCACTGCCGAATATTCATACGTCGTAACATGTTCCCTTCCGTCCAGCCGGCTCTAATAGCATCGAAAAGAGCCGCCGCCGACATGCGAGAGGGGGATGTAGCGAGGGAGGAAGCCGGCCTCAGCTTGGGAAACACGAGGCACAAGACAGCACCGCCAAACGAGGGAGACGACCGAAAAGGCACGTGCCCGCGCATGTCGATGTGTTCCTCTGCGCACGCAGGTGTGTGTGTGTGTGTGTGTCTGCGCGTGTGTGCGCGCGCCCGCGAGCGCGCGTGTGTAAGAGCGAGATGACAGAGAGAAGGAAAAATGGGAGGAGGCGGTTGTAAATTAGAGTTTGTGAAGGATTTACAGTAGAGAAATTTGACTCAAAGCTGTACTTCCTATACTGAAAACGCTTTAGATTATTTTATTACATGGGGATCCGCTGACAGCTGAAACTGGCATCTTCAATGAAACTTTAATGTATTCTCTTCCCTTCCATGCTTCAGCCGTGCCGGCTAATCCAAATCCATTCATTCAAACGGATTGGGGGGACATGAAACAAGATATTTAGACACGAAAGGTAAAGCCGGGGCATTTTAACCACGCGTTCTTCAGACGCACGTTAGGACACGTATGATGCATTTATATGTTGTGAGGATAATTATTTCTTCCGTTACCATTTGTTCAAGCCCTAAGCCAGCCTTTATCATTATTGCGCTCACGTTCAGTACAAAGTCCAAGCTTATAGGTGGGGAGGGAAGGGGGCAGCGAATCCTCTAAAGCAAATGCGGGGCTTACTTTACAAAATCGCTCATTACTGATTTTCTTTTGAATAAAAAACGATTTGCTATTTTGTTGCTTAGGGCATCTGTCGTGTCTGCCAATGGTGCACTTTTCCTTGTTTTACCAGAACTTAGTCATTTTTGCCAGTCATCTGGCACCGGCTTCAAACAATATAGCCAAAGAGTCTGAATACCATCATTAAACCTTAAAAACCGCGCTAAACATATTTTCAACTATATCGGCGGTTATGTGAATGGCAGAGGGGCTATCGCAGTAAAAATCACTCAGAACAATGCATTCTTAGTTACTATTTTCTATTCATCTTATAGTATCTCTCTCTCGCGCTGCACTGGTTTTGAATGCGTGTTGCAATAGACCGGGCAGTGATATTTAATCTATTTAAGTGACTTGTTTCGCATGTTTGCTTTTCTTCCGTTTCTCCCCTTGCCAGGTTCCTTACCGATGTGAATGATGGAGTCCCCTCGAACTGAATTGCAGTGCAAAATCCAAAAGGAAAGGCATACAATTAGGAATTCCATCTCCGATATAAACCAGAGCTGCTCATCCACGCTCCCTGCAACCGTGGGTTAGATCCAGATAGGAGGATAAAAGAACGTAGAAAGAGGAACAGTTATAAGGCAAAAAGTCGACACTGTGTGCAAAAAAAAAAAATTAAAAATAATTTAAAAATTGAAAATGAAGACGTTTTCAAATGATGGGGGGAGACGCTGACATATAGAGAGGGAAACAGTTGCGAGGAAAGGTTGTGAGATTCTCGGCTTTTCTGGTGCATGTAAAAGAATCAGACGATCGCTCCAGCTCCGGCGCTCTCCGGTGCTCACGGCGCCTGAGACATAACAAACTGCAAACTGCGGAGGAGGGACACCCCCCCACGCTCTCCCTCGCTCGCTCGCTCGGCCGCGCTCCCTTCCCTCGACCACGTGACTGCAGAGCCTCTCTACACCACCGAGCTGTCCGGAGAAACGGCGGAGAGATGGAGCTGCTGCGAGCCGGAGGCAGACACGGGGACGGTGGTCAGCTCTAACCCCGGAGGCTGGCTCTGCCTTTTTAGCTGAGACCGATTTCTTGGGGACCGGGTTAAAGGCATGCAGTAATACGCATGGTGGGGAAATGAAAACGCACATACAGTAACGCTCAAAACTGATTACTTACAGTGATGAGCCAGCAAGGCTCGCACGCAAGTGGATAACTTATAGTAAATTTATAAAATTCTAAAATAATCCATGTGATACCTTTTGACGAAGCCTAGGGATTATCGGGATTTACGATCGCGGATTTATAGGTTAGCTAATGATGAGGTGAAAGTGTAACGGTGGCGCGTAAAGCGACTCAGATGCGTCCGAGATCAAGAGTGGCTGGATGGAACGACGGCGCAGCGCAGAAAGCAACGCGTGGAAATACGCCAGGTCCTACAAGTGGATCTAGAGGAATCAAATCAGTCAATGGAAGACAGCGTGCGAAACAACTGGAAGAATGTAGCTTTACTGGGTTCCCCGGTGTCGCCGTCAGGCTTCTTGAGAAACTCCTCAATTGCTCGGTGGACCGCTATGGAGATCGGCGGTTTAGTTTCTAAACCACTTAAGAAGCTGCTCTTTTCCATGTATGTATGTATTTCACCGCACATGCGAAAGGACAGTTTACCGAATTGCTGCCGATTAAGAACAAGTATAAAAATGGGACAGGGGATGATAAAAATAATAGTGAAAAAAATAATGTCTCAGCCCAAAATTGTACGCATTTCTCATAGTTATGAAAAAAGATTTTAAGGAAGTAGGGTTGTGTCCGAATTTGTCATTTTATGGATAGGAGTGATAGGCAATGAACTTTGTGAGCGTCAAGTCGACATATACACCTTTTCCTCCCTAAATTACTATGCTGAATTGCTGTGTTAGTCTACCATTATTTTATTTCTAAGACTTTTCCTACACAAAATGACTTGATTTCTAGTAAATAAATGAATTCATAGAAACACAGTGGATAAATGAAGGTCATAAGACTCTGGTATAAACTACGGAATGGGGTACCAAAAAACAGGGGGGACTTCAAAATACACGTTGGTGTATTTTTTTCGTCGTCCGGCGGGCAGCAGGTGATTTGACAGAAGATTCTGAGGAAAAAGAAAGAAGAGGAAGACGATATTCTCAGCCTTACAATTAAAGGATATTTCTTGCGAGAAAATACGACACGGAAATACCCCTTAATTGTTTGGCTAAGTCTATTAGATCGCAGATTTCCTTCCAGCCCCCTGGAACTGGAACCATGGACAGCTCTGTTTCCCAAGGATTTTCCGAACAGTATTTTCCGATATATATTTTATAGGAAAACGCATTCCTTCGCTGGAGAAAAACAGACGCCGATGCCTAGTAGCCTTCAATCGTGTAAGGAAATAAGGTAGAATCGTCATTGCTTATGCTGAAACAACCTCTTGGATGTCACGTACATAGAGAGCAGCGGCATTACGGTCGGTACAGGTGTGCATGCAGCGCTCTCGTGTGGGTGCCGATTCCTACGGGCCACTTCCGTTCACTCTATACAGTCATCTGAAGATGTTGCTAGTCATTACTACGCTTGCCTTTTTGCAATATTAATTCCCATTAATCAATTTATATTCGGATCATTTTAAATCGGTAAAACTAGAAATATTAGCAGGCTGACTACTGAGCGCTGACCTGCATATTATCCATAATTGTTTTATATACACTTTGAAGTATATATATATTAGATATGTGTATAAGTATATAAGTATGCACATACGCTGAACAAAAAGGCATTTGGAAATAAAGGACAATATATCTCGTTTGGCAATACTCATTTCTGCAGCAAAAGCTGAAAACTAGGGTAATAAACGGGTATGTATGATTTTTCTGATAATTCTAAAAGACGCCGAATAGTTAAAGCAATCAGTATCCAAGTCACGTTTTTGCAGTGAATCAAGTTTTTGCAGTGAATCAAAGACGAGATAAACCTCATGTGGAAGCGCGCCCAGAGGTAAACTGTTTTAACAAGTGGTTTAATTCTGACCTCCGACGAAAATTAAAAGGGTTGAAATAAACCTATGGCGTACATTGTAAACCATTACCAACGCACGGTACAAATACCTGAGCTGATACACGATTGTAGCTTATTTATAGTGTTTCTCGTTTTTAAACCATGTAACCCAATCCTCTATTTGATGTCTGACAGGCTGCTTCTGCGTTTGAACCCATAGGGCTATTTACAATCGTTACCGTCGCCACAGTAACCAAAATTCAAGACTTCATTTGGACATTTAAAGAATACGATGCTATAGAATAAGCGGTAGATATTGGATTATGAGCATTTAGTTTCATCCAGTATTCTAATATCTAATATAAAAAGGCGGATTGTCTCTATAAATCGTGGTGTAAGTGTCAAAATTAAGCACTGTTGCACAAAACACCGATTAATAAAATACTTTAATACAATTATCTCGGATATACGAGAACGCCCGAATTATTAAATTGATTTTTTTCCTGTGTTCATCAGACATATGAACGGTTTTGGGTTCGTGGATTAAAGGATCGTATTTTGTTTTGTACCGCTAGAAAGGAATGGTTATTTTCGGATAGTGCAGGAGAAAAAAACGGATAAGATTTACCATTTTCCCAGGGTCGTGGTGGTTGCTTAGTAAGACGTGGGAATGGGGGTACCTGTATTTTGGACTTCGGAACCCCGCTCACCCCTGTACATTAAACGCCCCAGTGCTGCCCTTCGCTCCCATCATTCCATATTTTGTATTATTCTATTATATCGTCGTATTTTATCCCCTCTTTTGAGCCCTTGCCAGGCGGAGTAGCAAGTACATGAAGTGGGTTATGCAATCTTATGTAACCGCCGTATTTGAAAACAAAAAAACATGTTCGTTTTTACTTTGATAAACTCCTGGCTGAAACGAGATGAAACTTAAGCCCGATTAATTACGAACATGGCTGGAACTAATTGCAGCACAGAGCGGTAAGTAGTGGCTAATTGCGTATATGGTGTATATATATGGTTTGCACACTGCATATAAACAAGGACAAAATTATATTAGGAGATCGCACGCAGTCTTGACCCCTCCCACCCTTCTGTAGCAGCATTCATGCCATGTTCCATAGCAAAACCTTGACATACCAAATTTACCTGTTGAGAGCTCAGACTCCTGTCAGACCTGTATACCAGTCATTGTGGAGCAGGACCGCCAAGTCACAAATCCCAGTGTGAAGCTGACAGTCTTCACCTCTCACTATTTTCCCTTGTAGCACTGCAGTAATTTTCACCTTGATATTTTTTTTCAGTCATGTGCTGGAGTAACGCTGTCTTTCATTACAAAACAGAGAAGGTGACATCAGCATGGTGGCCGACAGTGATTAAGTTAGCCTGAATGTTTTTGCAGTTGCTTTTGTCAGTTTTATTCAGTTCCTCCAAAATGTGAAGATGAATAGAAAACAAAATAAGAGAATAAGCTAATGTGGGTGCCGATGTTTGCCCACGCTGCTTTATATAAAAGGAGCCGCTTACCAGGCTAATGTTGTACATAAACAAGATATCATACTGCTGGACTCAGAGGTTCATGCACTTTGAGTACTGGTGTAATTCAAATTAAGGGACCACCGTATAAAGCGTCTCACTGAGGATCAACTGCGTCTCTTTTATGAATCTATCAGTCATCAAATGAGCTAAATTTGATTTAATATAGCATGTTTACAATAAGGAAATTGAAATTACAAATCACAGACCATGCATTATATCTCTAAAGTTTGAAGCGATGGTCTTTAATTATGGAGGCTGAATCCATGGATTGGATTGGAACCTCTCCCAGTTTAACTTCGCTGGACGTCTCTCTAAAAACTGCATTTCTACCACTGCATCTTTCAAGACAAGTCACAGTGACGCAGCATGTTTACATTTTCTTGAATACAGAGCTCCAGAGGCTCTGTATGAGAAGGCATCGCTATGATTTCTACTGAACAGGGGGTGAGGTCTCCACCCAAATTAAGGGGGTCCGCACATAATTTACATCCATGGATTCAACGCAGGTAGGTGAGCAAAAACAGTCTGCACTACTTGATGAATTTCTGCAATGGCATGCTGTTACGGTTGGAGACAATACAGGAGAAAACTCAAGAGGGTAGTTCGGACACCTTTAATATAATTTAGCCCCGAATTCATGAACCTCATGGCGTTCCATCAATCCTACAAGAGCCCTAAACAGATTTATGTGAACATCAGATGTTTTGGTTATTGTGTCTGCCATGTCATTCCCCGCAGATTCCGTAGTAATTCCGAAACCAGCCGGACCGACTCTCCGCACTCTGTGGTCGTATATCTAATTGACTCTGGACCTACCGCCATTATCTTCTTGTTATCTGAGTCGCGCAGACGGAAGTGCTGTGTCACCCAAACTCAATTGTCCTTTATACAAGCTTCCATTTCCGAGGGGTGACATATTTGACTGCGTTTAATAGACACATAAAATTACGTGTCATTGGCCCAGCCTGGTTGTAAACACCAAACTTATTAATAATATTCCCAAGAGAGAATTTATAAGAGATAAGAAACAGCTCAGGGCCACATGGACACACACCACAACTATCCAGTGAACGTTCAAAATATTCAATATCCACATACTGTACCAGTCAAAAGTCTGGACACGCCCACTCATGGAAAAGTTTATTTGTACTATTCCCTACATTTTAGAATTATTATTAACATCAATACTTTAAAATAAGATATATGGAATTATGCACTAACCAAAACAGAATTAAACAAAAAATAGTAATTTGTTGGGGGAGCATCTCAAATCCCTGAAATCCTGTGCTTAGCAGAGTGATCCCACCATTGGCCCCTTCAGCAAGGCCCTTAACCCCAATTGCCCCAGGAACTGGCTGACCCTAAGGTCTCCTCTACGCCAGTTGCATGAGGTGGCCTGCTGGGCTGCTTTCCCAGCTGTCCTGAAGGTGCTCCCACATATGCTGAACTCTCACTGGCTGATTTCCTTCACCTTCTGGTCAAACGCTTCCCATATTATCTCTACTGCTTAGGTCAGATGACCGGGTCATGCGATGCGACTTTTATCACTGTCCTTCATAGACGGCTTGGCAAATCAGAGGAGGGTCATATTCATACGTACCTGAAACAGGTAAGCAGCTACCCATCATTAAAATCCAAATAATACTTCTTGAAAAAGTATCCTACACCTTAAAAACAAAGATATTTATGATGTTTCGAATGAACTTTCCTGATTTGCATAGATGATCCTTCATTACTTTCTTGAGCATATTTACAAAACAAATAAGTGGATTACTTAAAGCAGGCTGCACTGACATTTCACATCCCCGGGGCTAAGGGTTCGAATCCTGCCCCCGCTTTGTATGTAAGGCGCTTGCATGCTCCCCACGCCCCCCTTTAACAGTCGGAAGACATGCAGTTAACTCTCTAAATACCCAAAGTGCGACAGTGTATGTATGCGTGTGTGTGTGTGTGTGTGTGTGTATGTTTGTGTGCTTAGCGATGGACTGAGACTCCAACCAGGGTGTACCCCTGCATTGTTCTCTATGCTGCCTGTCATCGGCTCCACACCACCCCAGCGACTTACTGGATAAGCAGTCGGAAAATATACGGATAGATTGTTTAAAGCTTAGAATTAAGATTCTTTATTCACTAGGCGTAACAGGGAATTACTCCAGATAAACATCATATAGCAACATCAAACAGTAGATGTTGCAGACATGCTCGCCTCTGCCACTGGCAGCTGAGAACACATTTTAAAATCTTATTTCTGACCTTAATAGCTTTGCAAGCGAAGAAATGAAGAAAGTCATCATCGCTACAGCATGATCAGTGGGATCCCTGATTAGCTTTTACACGGCGCCAGGTCCGTAAGGCATCTTACCTGGAGGGAATCCTCGTGGCTGTGCTTATTTCCAATTAGTGTAAGTAGTGAGGAGTAGACTGACCTAGCCACACACAGTGCACTGAAACAGTTGAGAAAATGGCCAAGATGAAACATCTATACATGTCTGTGTGTTAAGTTTAAGATTTTTTGAGTGTTTCCAATATGTATTTCATAGCTTTAGCATTCCTTGATGCAACACATACAAAGCAGAAGTTTTAGTTTTAGCTGAGATCACGGTTTCTATGAATGTCTCCATAAATTCTGCCATGTCATTGCAGTCAAAAATGAATCATTTATGATCTCACGGGGTGAGCCAGTTCAAGTTCTAATGTAATGAGAAAATACTTTGACAGAATAAGGCGGTATTTCCCAATCCGATCCTCAGGGACCCACAGCCGGTCCATGTTTTTGCTCCCTCCGACTCCACTCCAGACAGTCTGGTGTTTTTACGAAAAGCTGGACTGTCTGTGGGTCCTCGAGGACCGGATTGGGAAACACTGGAATAGGGCTAAGAGGCAAGATGAAACCATGAAGAATGTCAATGGCAGGGAAATTTGAGGTTTCCAGTGGTAATCAACAGCCCCCCAATCCTTTGTGTGTATGTGTGTGTCTATATTTTATATATATAAAATATATTTATATTTTATAGATATATATATATAAAGAGAGATTGAGGAGCAATTACAGAAGCAGGATCATTTCCTGTTTTAATTTGAAAGTTACCATCCTTCATAATCAGAATCTTGCTGATGTGGCGACCAAAGAAGAAGAGAGGTCACTAAATACAGATATAACCAGGAAATGGGATGGGAATGTGCAGAAACACAAAAATGCTGCAGATGGCAGGATATTTATTACGGTAGAAGAATGCAGCAGAATGACATCCACCTGGAGGGGGGTCATGGAGGGGGTAGAAGGGCACTTTTCCCTGGGTAGAAGGTTCTCCTTTTAGGAAGCCTCATCATGAAGGGCCTAGATTTGGGTGTTGATGATAGATCCTAGATTGTGGAATGATCTGCCCTTGCATGTTAGACAGGCTTCTTTTCTGTCCGTCTTTGAATCCTGCCTTAAAATCCATCTGTTTTCTTTGACTTTCGATCCCTTGTGAGATGTTGATTTTAGTTTATCTGATGGCATATCATCTTATTTCGTATATGTGCTTATTTTATGAACTTTTATTTACCTAATTCTAATTGTTTCATTGTAGATTCTCTGTAGAGCACTTTAAAACAACCACACACGACCAAAGTGCTTTATAAATAAAGTTGGTATGGTATAGTATGGTATGGTATGGTGTGGTATGGTATGGTGATGTGTCCCTAAGAATATTGTGGGAGTACTGTGTGTGTTTAGGGGGCGGGGGGTTCAAGGCTGATTTGGGCCCTATTAATGTCAAAACCAAACTTACACCCTTACTTAAAATATCAGGTAATTCACTTATTCCGAAGAAACTGTCACACTCATGCAAACTGGCTTTATTAAGACTAAACTGTCATATTGCGAGTTATTATGCAAGCAGGAATTCAAGCCCAGATCCTCTTTTGAGGGGTAAAAAAAATAAATAAATAAACTGGTGTTACCGTTGTTGAAAATAACTTTTTAAAATGCTGGATTACTCTGAAAAATATTTTCAAGTCAAGAAAACACATGAAAGTAAAAAAAAAAAAAAAGGAAAAAATCAATAAACCACAGCAGTGGTGCAGACGTGATGTCAGGGCTGAGTGCAGATCAAAAGTAGATTCTGAAATGTAAGTCCTTCTCCTCCGTGCTAGTTCACACACACAGGCTGTGATCCAGAACTGGTGATTAGTTTGTGAAAGTGAAAGTGAAATGCAGCCCTTTAGAGGTATTCTGCATCCATGAATTAGACATGCCCATGACTTCTGATGGTGTGGATCCTAATGATCTGAGCGCCCTTCATCTGTGCCCACTGCACAGAGCATTATTCAGATCCCAGGTAAGTTACCAGGTGTTGTCAGCCCACAACCTTCCAAGCAACACGGTAACGGTGATTGTAAAGAAAAAGAAGAAGCAAAAACTTCAGTAAAAACATTGGGGGCTTAAGCCATGTAGCCCTCCCACACCTCCCAGCCCCCCCTCCCCCAGCACCACTTATGGTGTCAGCCAAGTGCTCCTTGTATTGTTCTAAAGGGAATTTGATTTAAATCGACTGTGGCTTCCTGCCACAGTATGAAAGGCAGCAGCTCTGTACCGTCGCAGGAGCACTGCATTTTAAGGGACCTCACCTGGATAAACAGGAGTTTAGACAGGGGCAGGGCCAAAGGGGCATTGGCCCCAGCTAATTGGTCCCTGGAGTGCCCCCTCCCGTGTCAGTCACTGATTTAAAACATATGATTGGCTAATGATGACATTGAACCCTCTGTAGGAATTATGGCCCTTCTCACGCGGTTACGGGAGTTTTACTTACACAAAAAAATGTCCTGAGGGCAGAACGAAGAATGATTGGTTCGGAGAGATAGCCATTCAGATCTTGTTCAGGTGTCAGACCAACCAATCAGATGTTTTCGTTCCGCCTCCTCTACAATCCGACTGGTTATCTCTTTGAAACCAATCATTTTTCATTCTACCCTCAGAACATTTTTTGTGTAAGTAAAACTCCCACAAGCCTCTTGTGCTCCCCAGTTCTTAAAATATTCCTAGAAATACCCTTAGCTTTAGATATTACAGCAGCTGCTTCATGGGGTAAATCATCAAGACGTGAGAACATGCTGATATTCCATATGTCACTGCACATAGAAGAAGCTTAAGCTTCTGGGTCTCCATAAGGCCGAAGCAATGTGTACAAAATGTATTTTATGTCTGATCACTGAAAGCCTGCTGTAAGTGACGTTCATAACAGAGAATCAAAAGAATATATTGACAGTCAGTTCTGGCCGAGAAGTAACATTGTTGGAGAAGAAATCTACAGCATATTAATTATTACTGTTGCTTTTTCAGTGACACAGTGAGATTTATTAACCTTTGTTAATAAATCTTGTGTTATATATTTTTTTTTTAAGTTGGCTCCACAAATACGCACGTTTGTTTGAAATAATGAAGTCATAGGTAGCTAAACTGTGATTTTGCATGCATACTGTGTTCATTAGCCAAAGTAACAATCAACAGAAATGGGACAAGTGGGTGAGTGATATTTACTGTTCTTTGCACTTGGTACTGGCAGGAAATGCGGAAGGTTAAGTGGGTTTTAAATGTCAAGATCCACAAAACAAATTTAGTTAATTGATGTAAAATGCTAGAGGAATGAAAATGGTTTTCAATTTGAAATTTGAGTCAACAAAGTTGAAATATAAGGACAAATATGAAGAGCGCCTGGATGTCTGAGTTCGCTCTTTATTCATTTCGTTTGTGCTTCTATATAAAGATGCACCTCGTACACTTTTATCCGAAGAAACATTGATTTTTTTTTGGCTTTATAAAGTGCTGCGCAAAAGTCTTCTGAAAGACGACAAAGAAAATTGTTAAAAGCTGTTTATCTGGGCAGTAAGTACATATTTGCCCAGAAAAAGCATTTAAGATTAGAATAGACAGACATACAGCGTAATACAACAGAATATAAGAATTTGCTCTCTTCTCTATAGAATTACGGATATCTTGCTGGATGCCTGGAAGAACACCGCTTCGGTTCCCAAACCTCTCCTCGGGGGCACCTCAGCCATTACACTTATTTAAGTTTCACCAGCAGCTCACTTAATTAATTAACTTAATTAGTAAATTAACTTGATGCTGTATTGATTAGCCAACAAGCTGTGCTAGTGACCGAGACCAATGTGTACATGGGTGTATTGCGAGGCTGTAACTGAAATAAATATGTCCTCCCCCCAAAATATTCAGATGTGATCACAATGTCCTCCCCAATATCTATTATAATTACAGCCTTGGTCCCTGTCAATGTGGACTCCATGGCTACGGAATTAGTGTATTGGATAGCGTTTGAGGAAAGCTTTTGAAACAACTAAATTGACACATTTTGCAAGAGATTAAATCACAGTTTTACACAAACGTAGCATAATTTAAAAACAATTTCTGGCCTAAGACTTTCACACAGCACTATATACTGTTCCAAGTCAGATTGATGACCTTGGTCAAGGATACACCAACAGTAGGCTTCCTTAGATTTCAATCTCCTATTTACCGATTATCCGCAAATCCCGAATCTTCACGCACTATATTACTTTTCTGCCCTATCGGTGTATTTCCTGGTGGGTCTGATGAAACATCTAGGACCAGAGTAACTTAGCATAGCATGTCGGCAGTAGGTCAACACAGGCTGAGAGGGTTCAATCATTCTGTCACATAATTAAACAGATCGGCCCAAGATAGGAGAGAACAATGAGAGAAGCCTTGAGACGGTTCATTATTTGTGCGATTCACGTACATTCAGGTTGGTCACAGTCGTATCCTCTTCCAGTCATCCAGTATCATTGACATTTAAAAAGCACAATAGCAACGTGCGAGGTTACAGCCCAGGAGCTCAGCAGGGAGTTAAAACCGCTCATTAAATACTTGACTCTATGTGAGAAGATGAAATCCGTTTGGTTTTCCGCACGTTGATACCTGAATCGCAATTTCTCCCATCTTTGAAGGAGTAGTCTTCACCCATGTTGGTACCTACCGTCGGTACTCAGTGTTATTGGCAGATGAGCAAGAAATAGATTACAGGCTATAACAATGTCCTTTTGGCACATCGGGTCTCTTTTTTTTTTATTATTCCAGCTGAGTTCCTAATTATAAATGTTTGATTAAGCTATTGACTGCATAAATTGTGCGATTCAGTGCCCCATTACCATGTGCTACAGACATGCAAATAAAACTATTTCAAGTGAGTCAAACAGAATTTGTGTGTAGAGCTTTAGCTTGTCTGTAAGCGCAGGGACTTATATATATATATATATATATATATATAAATAAACAAAATGTTCACGTTAACCATTCTGGAAACATTAACTGAACACAAAACTACTTTAATTTACACTGATTCCTCCTTAAGTTTTGTACACAAAGCAGACAAAATTAAACAATAGGAATCCAGCATTTCTGTTGCTTTGACCCCTAATAACAGCAAATTCTATTAAGGAGCAAAGATTCATGTGTTTTCACTATTGCTGCTGCTCTTTTGTGATGCATAACACAAATTCTCTTTAACATGACTAAAACTGTACTTAAGCCCCAGCACATCTGCTTTAACATAATTAGAACTGCGTGATTAATTCAATCCACAGTTCAATCAAGGGTAATTACAGACAATGAAGCATTTCTCCAAGCAGCCCAGTCCAGGGCAGAGCGACTAATCTGATGAAAATATGTTGTCTTTTCATTTTTTGGAAACAAATGTTCAGGCTTTATAATTAAGTCTCGACAGCACAGGTCCATCCTTAATCAGTTACTTCAAGCAAGTTTTGAAAGAAAAGCCAAGGATTGCAGAACCCGGGGACATCAGAAATTACATCTTTCAGCAGTAAGCACTGAATTCCACCATAATCCATCCTAAGTCTATTACATCACTGACAATGTATTACATACTGTATGTAAGTATGAGAGCAGTATGCATAGTGGGACACACTATGGTTGCCATGTTGAATATTACCTGACTCGGCGTTTACTAATGACATAACTTGACCCTCTTGAAAATTAAAATCTGCTAAAAATGATCAAAGAAAAAAAATCCATATTCAAGTCAACGTAATTACGTATTTTTTCCTGCTTAAATTGATACAGAGAGCATTTAATCTGCCATTGCATACTTCGGAATTTCGCAGAATGGAGCATGTCATGCCGTTTGGCTACTGTTTCATCTATACTAAGGATTTGAAGATACTGCTTATGTCGCATACTATATTTTGCCTACTGCATAGCAAACAAGTATGCATTTTCAGACACACCCCATGAGACTTGCAGCACGTCAGGCAAAATTACATTTAAGAATTAACGGGCAGAATGAAACATGGCCCACTTGCATGCTGGGAAAAGCTGACAAGGGCGCCAATAAAATGTTCCTGTTAGGAATGCTTATGAAGGAATTTCCTTCGTTGAAAGTGAGCAGATGCTCCTGCTGGGACGCTTTGCTGTACATTGTGGAGATACAGCTGGCTTTTGGCAGTTTTATGTGACTTCCAGTGAGAAAACTACCGTTGAGATTAGTTTTTTTTTTGTCTTTTAATAGCGCCGCACGTCGGTGAGAAACCCTGAGGACACCGGGAAGTGGAAAAGGAGACGTCCTCCAAATTTGGCTCTGCCTCTGCAGCTCGTTCTCCAGTAGAGCCGAGAGTCATTATCACTGAAATAAATCAGCCCTTGTTTCACACTTTCATGCCGATAATTGTATGCCAATTATCTGCCATGACACAAAAGCCACGGACCGACTTAGGCGAACAAATTAGCGATGAAGGAATCCGAGCTGCAACAATTATTCATTTTGCATTTGGAGGATTATAAAGGCATGTGGCGCAGTGTACATGCCGCGTGACATGGACACTCTAAAACGAGAATAACATCGACCTGTTGATGAAATCGAGATGTGTCAGCAACAAATGCTTCATTGACGTTTGGCTCCCATTCAAGGGCAATTTATTGCCAACGTAGAAGTACAGACAAAAAAAAACATAAAGATAACAGCAAAACTCTCCAGTTTGACAAGGCGCTATGGCCGGTTACCGCAGCTCTCCATTTTGTTTTTGTCAGCACTCATTTCTTTGAGAAAAGATTGTCCTCGTTAACCGTTTACCGGCGCTCAGCCTGTGCCGCGACAGCCAGATCGATATCGCGTTGTGTGGATTGAATTAGCTGATTTAGCAGTATGTCCGTCCACCTCCAGCGCAAAGTGGGCTGTTTTTGCCCATTGTACGTTTTAAGATGTAATTATCGTTACTAAAATTGCATGTTACATATCAAAAGCTAGAAACCATACAGCATCTGTGAGAAAATTATATACTGACCACTAGACTGAAGAGTATTTGAGTAAAAACAAGTGCTTTGGTGATGCAAATTTGGCTTTTACGATATATAATAGTAGTAATAATAATAACGACATATTTTTTTCATAATTAAGGGAAAAAGAAAAATCCTGTACAGTATTATGATAAGCTTAGAGTCCCAGGCAGCACTGGGAACAAGGTATGGGCCCCCAATCACAATAATAACAAAGGTCGGACTTGTGTCTTATGCACAGGTTGTATCCCAGGGCCCCAAGTTGTTGGGGGGGAGCACATTTTTTCTGGTTGTTACTGCAGCATTGTATGCAAGACGTAGGGCCTCAACAATGACTTTAGGTTAGAAGCCCCCACCCCCTAAATTTGGCCCTAATACGAAATAATCAAATTAATTAAAAATCAATACTAAAAATACATTTAAATTTAGAGTTTACTGAGCACTTCCCCATACATTTCTCTTTACATGTGTATCGGAAAACCGTAAGTCAAATTTAAATAATGCAAAGTAACAGTATTGCACTGGAATGTTTGTGTTGCCTGGCAACAGTAAAAAGTTGGCTGGTGGGAAGTTTAGTTTTTTTCTGCGGAGGCCCATAAATGTTTAAACAAAAAATAAAAAATAAATCAAGCAAAGTATCATCTGTTGTGGCTTATTACTGTTACCTTATAAATGCTACTTGATGAAATGTCGTATAAAAGCAATAACATATTCTTGAGGAGTGCAATTGTACTCCAATATATCACCGCTGCGATTTGGTCGAAGATAACCACAGTCGTGATATACTGCAGTACAACCTCTCCCCTCCTTGTGTGTTATTGCTTAATTATAAGTCTTATTTCATCACTTTTCTTTAGTGCTGCCAGGCAAGACTGACTTGAGGAGCTCCTCTGAATTCACCACACTGATGCTTTTTCTCCCCGAACATTTACACCATTATTTAAATGACCACGACACACTGCCGGACGATCACCCTCAGTACACTGAGTCACGGGTTCATTAGCTTGGCTGCTGTGTGCGGATTCTGATGTCTGGACTAATCCATCGTGCATTATTTTATATGAGGCGGGAGAGCAGGGGACAGCAAGAGCCACTGGCATCATTAGAGAAAAACGTGGTACTTGTTAAAGAAAGACGTAAGCTTAGTTAAAAGAAGGATTAAAGAACAGCAAATCCAGATTGTATCAATTTTTATTATTTTTAAATGAAAGCGTATGGAGTGTTGAATGTAAAATGTTGTCAGCATCCTTCCCTGCCACATCCATTTCCCAGTCTGGCCAGTAGGTGTCGCTGGTCATCCCATTTTGTATTCCCCTAGTGTATTCCCCTGTTCCCCAATGCCGGCAGCCGGCTGTATGGGCTGAGCATGCGCCTGAAGCTCCCCTGAAGCTTGTTACCTTAGTTAAATGTTCTTGTGTTTCATTTTAGGTCTTTGTTTTCTGTCTTTGGTTCTAGTTCACCCTGCCTGGGTCTAGTTTAGTTACGTCCTTTTTACCTGTGTTCCCAGAATCTCCTAGTGTTTGAATCTGCCACGTTGTTAACCACCCTCACCTGCGTCCTGTTTCTCTAGTCTTCAGTGTTTGGTTAATTGGTTATGGCCGGCACCTGTCCCTGATTTAGCCCTGGTCTCGTGTATTTAAGTGCCTGTCCCTGTTCAGCTCCTCAGTTGGTCATTGTCTTTGTTCCTGTATTGCTCCCTGCTTTAGTTTTCTACCTGTTTTTGTTTTTGACAGCCCCCCCGTGGTCCTTCGTAGATTGTCTTTTCGTCATGCCACGCCTTAACAGATGTATGTATCGCTTCCAATGCCTTTTCAGTATTTTTTAAAAATAAAGCACATCTTGCCTCACTGTTTGAGAAATTAAAGTTTGTAACATGCAACTTTTATCACATGTATTAAATAACATAGTATCGCCGAAGTCTTCGGGGAGCAGCATTCTAAGGAGCGAGTGCATTTTTATGTCTTGCATGAAAGCACCATCAACGGACATTAAACTTTAGATGATGCCTATCTGGACAGTTTGAGGGTATGCTTGGCTCCAGACAGAAAATCGGGGGGGCTTTTTCGCTTCAACTGAAACACAACAACTCACATAAATAAAATATGTATTCGATTGCATCAGGGAGGCTAACACAGGATACTGGAAAGTTCACTCCGGACGAAGGGAGCTGCTGATTCTCACCCTGACACCAACACCACCCCTGTGCTTTATTGATTCAGTCGTCCATCTCTTCCAACAGACAGAGAAATGAGCAAAGACTGAAAGGGCGAGAGAGAGAGGGAGAGTGTGGGAGTCCATTGTGAAGGTGTGTTGAATGTAACTCTATTATGAATAGCGTGTGCTTCAGTTCTGGCTGGAACTGTGAGGGAATAAATGGTTCTGGGTTCCCATGCTCTCTGCATGCTCTCGTTTGCCGTCGACTGATATTTTACTGTTCTGTCCATAAAATCACATGAAAGATATCATATATTTAGACCTGCATGTCAAGGTTGTTAAATGTGACAATCTCCAGTAGCCATTTATCAAAAGTACAGGTGCAAGGAGAGCCTGACCCCTATCGCAGGAAGCACACACTCATGCCTTATGGGTATGTAGCATCCAGTGGAACCCCAAGCATGCAAAGCCCACACATGCTAGACATGCGATTTTAACCCACGGAGCCCCTTTACCAATTTTTAAATACATGGTGATATTTAGAATTAATTTAAATCAGGGGAAATTCTATCATTTTTTTTCAGAGGGGGGCATAAGAGGGGCCATAATTCACAAAAAAGGGCCAAGCTTATCATTAGCCAATTATATTTTTTTAATTGGTGAGTGACAGGGGAGGGACACTTCGGAGACGAATCAGCTTTCAGCTAGGGCCAGTGGTCCTGTGGCCCCGCCCCTGTATACACCTCTGAATCTAGTGCTCATTTCAAGCACAAAGAACCAGGCTACACCTGATGTTCCAGAATTGTCCAGGGCACAACACACGACTGTGTAATCGCCGTGATGATGGTTTGCCTTCGCAGGTGCCAACGGGAAATCCCCTTTCCTCGTGACTCAGTCTTGGCTTAATCAGTGCATTCAGAAAGGGGCACCTTCTAAGCCTAACCCTGATCCTGTCCGTCTGAAAGCCACAATTACAGGAGACATGAAGAACCATCAAAGCAGATCTCCCTAAATGTTTGTTTATTTCTGAAGTAGCAGGAATCATTTGTCACCCCCCCGACACATTAAAGAGAATACAAGCCCAGCAATTTAAGACTACTGTCACCTAAACATATGAGCCAGTAGAAAAAAGCAAGTCTACGGGAAAATCAGCATGTCTGGTTAAGCTCCGCTACCGACAGATTTAGTCACCCCGTTCGGTAATAAGGTGCATCATCTTCTCGGTGATCTCCATAACCGTACCAGGTGTCATGTGCTACTAGGAGGAAATTTCAATACAGCCAGATGCCGTGTTGTTGACCTTTATCATCGCTCCTAATTTACCGATTCCGTACTTGAGAAAACATGTTTTGCAGGCTAAAAAGGAGTTGGAGTCATTATTATTTACTAAAATACTAAAACGCTAAAATATCTGTAATATTTACAGACACTTATGATGGGAAGTGCGTAACTGATAGTGAGTCTAAACAGAAATTTAAACAGAATCAACTAATGATGGAACAGGGTGAATGCAAATGGATGCAACGGTCCCTTGGTAATTAAAAGATGTCCCCAAAATGCCATTTTAGGTTTTTTAAAATGATCATTCCACCTGACAGCCCATCTGGAACTGATACTAATTGACTGAAATCTCAGCATCCAGTTGCAAGCGTTTGTCTTCCATCTGCTTAATCCTGCTTTCTGACATGAGCGTAGATTGAAAAGTTGCACTTTTATTGAAGTTCCCTCGAAATTTAAAACTGAATAAATGCATAACAGTAGATTTCTATCGTTTTGCAAACAGAGAGATTTACTATAACAAATGGGAATAATCCCAGTTTGTAGTCATTAAGCTTGAAGCAGGAATAAGAGTGGATGGCCAGTTGGGTTTTTGTTTAACAGCTTTGGACAAATAATTTAGATTTTAATTTTAGCATGAACTGATAGAAAGCACATTTAAAGCACATTAATTTGTATTTTGCATGTATTTGTACAGCAGTCATTTACCTATCAAGCTATTTAACTATTTAGTCTTGTGTAGCTTTTTGACGTGAAGCTCAGCCTAGCAATAGGAATATATGCTTTAAATAACAGACTGACATAGATAATAGACCTTACGTCGAGTTTACATAATAGTTCACGAAGAGTTTGTGTAATAGAGTTTACTTCGAGATCCGTGTTGGGTTTGACAGATGGTGAAGCAAGTCATGTAGAGTCCTACTTAACTGGTGAGGCAGATCCTTAAGAGACACAAACGTCCAGCCTTTGAAATAACCACATTTGTGGCCTTTGCAGCTAACTGTCACCCAAATAACCTAGAAAGGGAGTTAGAAGTCAGGGTCAGTGCCCATCCGTTCCGGTCCTGTGTGTCTTGTCCCCTTTGCTGTCAATCCTATTCCCCCTTCTCTCGTATAGTCTTTATTGCTTAGTATGTGGGAGTGTGCTCCCCCAGGCTGCTGCGTGGCTTAACAAGCTAAGTAGGCCATCGTTACCCCCTCCCCTTTGGTGGTTGTGGGTTTGAGGCCGGCCAGAGCGACATGACCTACTGGTCATTATTGTGTTAAATGTTACTCTGTGTTCAAGCTGCTGTGGGTTGGTTCTCTGCTTGATCTTTCTAGTTCTGCTCCCTGTGTTGCTCCTTTCCCCTCGTTGTTACCTTTTGTTATTTTTGTAGCTAGTTCTTATTTCTCCATTTGTTTTTGACCCCGTGTGGTCCTTTTGTTTTGTGGTTCACCACTTGGTGTTCAGTTTTATTTAATAAGCCGCTGCTGTCTTGGAGCCATAAGCTGATCGCCGCCTTTTTCCGCGCCGCGAGAGTAAGAAGCATCAGGATTACCGTGAAGCCTGTGCGCTGACAATCCGAGACGATTTACTCCGGTAAGAAAAACGACGTCTTCATATTCTTTCTCAGGCAAAGTTGAGCAGACATAACAGCCTTTTATGTGTGTCAATCTTGCAACATTAGAAGCATTATAAATACATCTTAGACATACACAATGAACGCCATGTCATTAACTTGCTTCACAGAAGACGTGGCATCAATAGTACTTGTAATATGAAATCAAACATTTCTCACTCATTATAGTGGACTTCCATCTCATATCAGAATTAGTCACAGGGCGACATGACTCATAAACACTTGGTTTGATTGACACTATTAGGCCAAGTTGTATATTTTATTCTTTGGGTGGAACGATCTAACAACTTTTCACGCTTTCCTGAGTATGTAGTGAGGCAGCATTAGTCATGGTTTAGCTCCCCGCAGACACCCCCCCCCCCCCCCCACCCGTGTCAGGGGGTAGCGCGGCTTGGGCAGAAAGGCGGCCCGCGATTGCCAACCACCTTGATCAACGCGGGGAAAAAACGTGACATTTCGTCCTGGCTCTAATTACACATACGGAACACCTTCCACAATACTCCGTTTGAACACCATGGTTTCCACCCCCAGATTTTAAAGCAAGATGAACGTAGCAAACAAACCATAATCTGTGTCACTGCTTTCCAGCCTGAGAACAACCTTGAATGACCTTTAAAAGCATTTACTTTAGAGACTCTCTGAAAAAGGCTCTTCGAGCATTAAATGGCTATTCTCACATTACAGTGGTATTCACACTTTATGCTGTGTGCAGTAGCAGTGCAAATCCACGTTTGAAACCAGTAAAAAAAAAAAAAATCTCAGATAAAGGGTGTTAAATGGCCTGCAGGGGGCGACGAGCTCTCGAGCAGATGTTCAGCGCAGGGGTGGCCAGTCTTATCCAGAAATAGCCACTGTGTGTGGGGGTTTGTGCTACAACTCCCTAATTAGATGATTAATTAGAGTGTTGATTGGCTGAAGAGTCTGTACACCTGGGTTTGGACAGCTGACCTAAAGGTTACCCCGCATACACACCGGCCCTTTGCGGATAAGGTGGTCTAGTGTCACTGGGCTATTACAGTACAGCAGTACAAGTACAGTGAAGAACCATCAATACCAGTCCGAGCTGATTTGACGCCCCAGAAGATGGCTCCTTAGGCCAGTGTTTCCCCAATCTGTTCCTCAGGGACCCACAGTCGGTCCATGTTTTTGTTCCCTCCCAGCTCCCTACCTGGAGCTGGAGCAAAAACGTGGACTGTCTGTAGGTCCCCGAGGATCGGATTAGGAAACACTGCCCGAGGCAGTAGCCTATGGTTGACCGGCATCGAGGACAGTGCATTAATGTTCAGGTTTGTTATTTTGGGCTGGGTACAAGTGAAGTGCTCTATTCAGTGGTTCTCCTGTTTGTTCAACTCAGAAACCCTTCTTTCAGACCTCAGTGTCATCATGCGTTGCCGTTCCGCATTCGCCTGGGTAACGTGACAAACACTGGAGTCCAAATCCTCCATTTCACTCCAGGTTTTTGTTCTGGCTTCTCTTTTTTTGGCAAACAGCCCAGATTTCATTGCGCTGGCTTTTCTACCGGCTTCCAAATGTTACCTCTTGACATTTCCAAGTTTTCAAGAGCACTTCAGATGGCGTTTAAGGGACCAGTCGCCGGCGGCGGCTCCCGGCTGAGAGGCATTCCCTCCTAGCCGGGGTCGACCCTGTTCGTTTTTCACCCAGAGTGACAAAGCGTGCAGCGTAGTCCTGCTTTCTCCCATGGGCCAACGCACACCCTCATTTTAACGCCCCCACTGTGTCGCGAGTCTCCCTCAACATGGCAGCTACCTGATGAAGAGACGCCACTTCGGAACGGCGAAGCCGACGGACCTTCCCGTCGTGACTCGTCCTTATTAATGCCTCACAGCCTCGACAACAGCCTAAAGCAAATGGAGGAAAGAGGCTTGATATGACTTTCACAACTTAATTGTGTCACGGGGGCAACATGCAGGTTGGTGCCATATGACCTCAGTCGCTCTCTTGCCTTCTGTTCCAGAATATTCCGGAAAGGTCTCAATCTCAGGAAATGTGTCCTGCTCAACAGATACGCTGGACGATTTCTGCCCCCACCCCTCCTCACCACCACCCATTAGAAGACAGTGAGTTTAATTTCAAATCGGCAGAACTTCCGGAAGCTTCTTGTGTTCCTGGAGCCGGACATGAGGATCAGGGAGGATGTTCTGAGAAATGAATACTTGTGTCCAGATCCACTTTCAGGCCCGTTAAGGTGGCTCAGCAGATGGGCTCCATGCCGACGCGAGACGTGTGCTGCTAGAACAACAGCGTCTGCTGCCTGGCTAATTGGCTGCAAGCTGCGACTCAGAATAGCTCAGCCAATGACTCGGACCGGGGTTAGTACCAAGAGGCCGGAAGCCCGACCCACCCCGGTGGGGTCCTGTCATAGCCGGTACCGGTCCCCCGCTGGTGACAGGTCAGGTCATGGTGGAAAGCGGAAGGTATGATGCGGGTCTAACACCCTCCAGCACCATATTTAACTGACAGGCTTAATAAACCCAGCAGTTCACCCAATGTGCTTGTTATGAGCGTGGTGTCAGCCACGGGGGGGGGGGGGGGCAAAATGATACAGAATCACAGTGCATGAAAGTAAGGGGACACCCAGCTCAGGACTGAGGACTGAGCCTCTCCTCCACGTCGACTGTGTGTGCAGCACCCCTCCACCCTTCAAGAACTTCAGCACCAGCCTTCAGACTGGAATCCAAAGATCACGACATCATGTGCATATCCCTGGGGAAGGAAACGCACTGCACTGCATCCTTTCAGAGGAAATTATTCGCAGTAGCAGGCTACGCTGAGACGAACAGATTCTGGGCTATAGAGCTTTGTTCAGGGCCTACAAAGGTTTAGAGAAGTTCAAGTTCAAGACTTTTACTGTCATTGCTCAGTTGCCGGGACAACGAAATTAACTGACAGACCACAAAGATGTAAGAAAAGTGACAGAGACATTACAAGATTAATAAAAGGTAGGACTAGGAAAGATTCACATTTATCCTGAAGGAACAGGCTATAAATGCCAAACGTGCCCAGATGCAGAAAACAGATTTGATTACCAGCGTTAACTAATCATTTGTCCTAAAGACACTACACTACACTGAGCCACCTTTTTCAAATGACTATCCATTGAAAAGCACATTCTTTCTGTTCTTTTTTTTTAGAATTTTATTTAATTGTCTTCATACAAAGTGCTCACGTGACCATGGAGCAGGAGGTGGAGAGGCTATGGATTTTCCCTCTGAATGATAAACCATCCGGCGGCCGGGGTGCAGCGAGCCCAGCCTGGCCTGGCAGGCAGAGCTCCAGGCGGGATCACAGGAGCACGGTGTGGAGAGGAAGAGCTCGGGACCGGCGAAGGGCAGCAGCGAAAGCCGGGGCGGCTTCCTGTTTGCGTCAGGGAGCCCCCCCAATGCTATGTCATCTGTCATGGCGCTGCATGTGCACTCTGGTGCCCTCGCCCATGTCCTGGTCCGATAATTACTCTTTATAACCCCCCCACCCAATTCCCGCCTCTCTCGGCTCTCTCCTCTCCGGCCGGTTGCTTCCAGTACCAAATGACTAGGGCCATTTTCAGGATCCATTTACCCGGCGCGTGCTGCACGATACAGTAACACAAGCGATAACGAGTATTATTAAGATAAATCAAGTAAATCACAGGGTCACACCTAACCTGTATGCTCATTCACCTTTTTTTTATCTTTCACAAACCTATAAAGGACAGCTAAAAATACTTGAAGGAGAAAAATAGAGAAACAGTCCAATCATTTTCAGTGACAGCTTATTCAATTAGGCGTCCAGTGATTCAGACCCAATCTAACAAATTTTGAAGGTTAGGTAGGGAAGGTTCCATAAGGGGTTGCGATCTAGCACAAGGGGCCTATACAGTCTGACGCCAACTGCAATGTAGAATCAGCAATTCACCTTCGTAAAGCTTCATATCAATGGCCCACATATACATCGAACCAGGGCCAAGTTTGTCACTCTGATGATACGTCCAGATATAAAGCTCTGTGCCATACTGTAAATCTGCATGACCGGGGCATATATATAGGGGCGGGGCCAAAGGGCCCCAGCCGACACCTGATTGGACCCCAGGGAGCCCCTTCCCTTGTCCCTCACAGATTCAGCATATATCATTGGTTAATGAGGTTGGCCCCACTGTATGAAATACAGCCCCTCATTAAAAAAAAAAAATTCTAGATTCACCCCGTGCAGCCTGACCAGACAGACGGATGAAAGTTTCATGTAAATACAGTGGGGCGGGGGGGCTGCTCTAAATATTTACCCCCACCTCTACTCCCTCTCCCATAAATCCCACGGGCAGCAGGACTCAAATGCCTGTAAGGGGCCATTTCACCTGAACAGGTTTTGCTTGTTTATAGCGCCGACTCCCTCATTGACGGGGAGTCTGGCGTCGCCTTGATGTCCTGGACCGAAAGCAACCAGACGGAGGACAGGATGACGATACATTTACAGCAGCTTGTACGCCCACTGTCCCGGTCTCAGATGCGCAGTTCATTCAAACTTTTGCCGGATTCGCTTGCATTAAGGGTGTGGAGTTCGGTCACAGGGTATTTCATGCTGAGATCAGACCGGGAAAAGCGGCACAGAGGAGAGCGATTGTTCGCATGCGGACCACGTACACGGGCAAGACTCAAAACTGCAGGATGACATTGATGAACAAAAAGGTTTTAGAGCTAAGTGGAGGCTGACATTGGACCGGTACATCAGAACACATCTTTGGTTCCGATGGGTTTACATTTTTTAATAAATTACCCCATGGGAAATTGATGAAAAAATTGTCATTCATTCAAAAGATGCATGAAATACTGACTCCAGTAACCACATCGTAAACAACTGGTGCTTTGAGTCAGATTTCTTAGCATAATTATGCAATCTATATACAAAATTATGCAGGTACCCATCCATCTTCCTTCAGTTTATCCAGCACAGGGTCTAGAGTCTTCCACGAAAGCACAGGGCACTGGGAAGGAACACCATTAATACTATGCACGTGATGTCGGTGCATCACAGGGCATGCACTTATACACTATAAAATTATGTAGAATTCATTAATTATAGAAAGAAGAAACAGAAAACATAATGAAATTGCATATTAATTAAATACAATTAATTTATGGTGAATTGTAACTTATTAAAAATGACATATAAGTGAAAGCAGGGTCACCCACTTCTTGGAAAGATTCAGGGATAAGGACCTTGTCGAGGGGCCCAATGGTGAGATTACTTTGCTGATCCTGGGTTTTGAACCAGCAACCTTCTGATCAGAGGCACCCAGACCTATCCCACTGAGTCACACACTGCCCTCCCTATGCAAGTGGTTTCGCTACGGCACTAGGCCCCACTATCTTCGGAATGGGGGGTGCAAAGCAACTTGTACAGCACTTGTACTCAGACCGACTGGAAAATTAGTAACAGAAGGGAACCGCGGCTCTTCTCTGAGACACCTGGTTCCAAATCATCTGTAGGCCGAGAATCTCCACGGCACCGCTGGGCAAACGTCTGCCCACTATATTAACTTTTGGCTGTTGGTTTTATGAACACCCCTTCGGAAGGGGAACGGGCACTCGGCAAGGATTCAAACATCTGAAAAATCATTTTCACAAGAAACATTTTTTCAGACTTTTCTCTCCCCGTTGTCACATTAGTTCAATGGAGACAAACAAAAAGCACAACACGCATTAATTGCTGCAATAAAAGAAGAAATAAAATCCTTAAATTGTTCCCTTTCATGGATGAAGCCAGAGCAACAACTGGCAAGATAAGAATCGGCAGCTGCTGAGGCCTGATCCTTCCCCTTTAAGAAAGGGAATGCAAACATCACCCGAGTCAGACCATGAATTATAAAAAAAAAAACTGTTCAGAAATGTCACTTATAATTCTTTCAAGGCTTTAGGAGGGATGACGTGTAGAACCACGATCCGGGGTGTTTATATTACTGTGCTTAGCGTGTGCATAGCCTGTTTTAGAATGCCAGTCATGGGGAGGGGGCGTGACAATTTATGCGGAGTAGGCAGGTACTGTCCAACTGGAAAACATTACATCCATGCATCCAACGACAGTATCATTTCAGTACCCAAGAAATCAGGCTGACTCTTCCATACAGCACTGTGCAACAGTCTCAAGCAGCCAAAGAAAATGTTTAAGGATATTAATCTGGGTAGCAAGTGTGTATTTGCTCAGAACACAAGTTAACATTAGAACAAATGCAAGATAAGAGTAACGCAATCAAATCTAGGGGTAATTTTTTTCTGTTCTCCAAAAAGTTACCGATAATCTTGCTGGACAGTTGGACATTGATTAGCCAAACAAGGCGGGTGGGGGTGTATTGGATGGTGGCTGCAAATACTGGGGTGACTTTAGAAGAGGTTCTGAAATGGCTAAGCTGACACACTTTGACAGACATAGTCTTACACCAATATGTAGATGATTTAAACCAGGGGTCTCCAGCTACAGTCCTGCAGAACCCCAGTCCTGCACAGCTCAGTTCTCTGCCTGTTCCACCACACCTGATTCACAAGAACTGTGTGGTGTTTAGCAGAGAAGTTGAATCAGGCGCATAAAATGAGATGAAACCCAAATGTGTGCAGTGCTGGGGCTCATCCAGGACTGGAGCTGGAGACCTCCGGGTTAAACATTTTCTTTGACTGCCTAAGACTTTTGCAATGTACTGTATGCTTTTGTGATGTTTTACTGATTTAATATACAACTAAAATGGGGTCAACAGAAAGGTTCTGAGTGGGAAACCTCAGAGGAGTTGTTTTTAACGCTGGAGCAAGGAGCATAAATTAAGTAGCTTCATTGATACTTAGAAAACACGACTAGTTACTGCCCCCCTGCTAGAACTACCTGTGACCATGCTGATAAAATCAATCCCTTTGACTTGATCATTTAATTGGTGTCAATTAAATGAAACAAAGACAATTGCCTATTATTGATTTCATAATAACCAAAAATGTACTGAGTGCCTCATGCAAAGGTCAATTTTTACGCAACTGAGCAGCTACAACGTGACCTCAAGTCTGTTTGGTTTCCAGCTTGTAAATGATTCATTCAATTCAATTAGCAGATCAATAATAAAAATTAATTAGGGGCTCAGCTGTATGGAAGAGCACAGCACAGAGCAGGTCGCCTGCACCAGGACAGAGAAACACTCACGCAGGCAAAACAGAAAAGGTAAATAAAAAGGTAATGTGTTTGGGTCAAGTCGCCTTTACAAGGCATGCAGCCCCATTTCTCAGGATGACAGAGGTCACTCTCACTTTCACCCAGACAAAACACGTGACCTCCCACCTCCTGCTACACTGACATATGCTGCTCCAGGTATCAAACTGAAGTTGCTGTCCCATATATTATATATATTACTGCACTGTCCCATATTAAAAAAATACTGTGTCTCCTTTAGAAGCAATATGGGATGCGATGTGTCCCATATTTTTGTACACATGGTTTTATAATATAGATATACTAGTTCAGCGGTCCCCAGTAGACATATGGACCCAACATGCTTCGTTTGGGGGGGGGGGGCGTCCACGTCACGCACTCTGGCCCCACCAGTGGAGCTCCTGCTGTTCCATCACCCAGGAAACCTCTGTACACTCCCACCTCTTCGTGTGTTTAACAGCCATGCCAAAGCGCTAAGGGTGGAGGAATCCGCTAAGCGAAAGGCCACTCAGAGTACGAGGAGCATCATCAGGGCACTGCCGCGTCGTCCACGGCTATTTCTAATGGAAATCTCCAATCACCCCTCCCTTGATGCTTTGGGCTGTACGTCTCGCTCTCTTCCAGGCTGACAGCCAAGGCGTCATGGTAGGTGCAGTCAGAACGGATGTGACTCCATGCCTCGAGGAGATGTGCGAATCGGGCCTTGTTGTCATTTAACGTCTCTGCCGTAGATTAGCTACGCCCGCCGATCTCCCCCAGCTCCCGCATATTTTACTGTGTCAGCAGCAAGGCATGACTTCGCCAGACTGTCACTTTTGTTTTAGATCCGAACAAAAGCAAAGCAACGTGGGTTCCGGAAACACAGACGAGCGATCGGCTTTTGGAGTCGTTCCCACGTCGTCTGCACTTGTTTCCGACGAGGCTCTTGCGTTTGAGTACAGCACTCGCGGAAAAACTAACTCCATCATTCCCAGCAGTGACTTAAAAAAAAAAAACGCGAGGAAAGAACCTGCACAACAAAGAGGGAATAGTTCAGGAGATACAGGGGGTGGATTTACAAACGCTTTACATTCCAAGTGCTGATCCGACGACAATTCGGCCTTCTACCGTGGCGCTCCTTCCGCATACAGCGAGTCTTATTTCGACTCCAAAAGCAGAAAAAGGATTTTAATAATCTGTAGGTCGAGCCGGCAGTGCTAAGAAACCACACGACTGTACTGATTGTTTGCGGTACAGATTCTACAGATTGTTTGCGGTTTTTTTTACTTCCGCTGCATCTGCATAGGCCTCAAAACAACACAGAAGAAGGCAGAGCCCCAAGCACATCACAGAAAGTGTATCACTTGAGTTTAACGCAGTTCCTGTGGAAAATATTGGCATATATGAAATTTCAGCACAGTTCCTTGGTGGTCACATTTAACCAGTTACTTTCTTGGGAGTCTATCTTTTTCGGATTGGTTTTTCTCTCCTTTTATATGGAATTTCCTACCGACTTGGCAGGGTGAACACTGTCAATGATTTCTTTTTTCCTCTGTCAATTTGTCATCTGCTCTGTTACCCCGGTGACCGTCCGTATGCGAGCCGTAGCCGCTATTTCTCTGAAGGACATCAGGGCAGCCTTTTTGGAGGTTTTAGTCAGGCAGCTGTCAAAAAGCAACGTCAGTACATGTCCCCCCCCCCCGAAACACCCTGGTGCGAGCTCACCGCGATTCACCTACGTGAGCTCCCTCACAAGTCAGAGCCGGCATCCGGATTTTGGAATCCTGCGCGGAACCGGATGCGGTTCGGCCCGGCGTGCGAAGAGGTGGAGATGTACACCACTGATGGAAATTGAAATGTGAACAGTGAATATGGATCAGCAGGTTTCATCCACTTAAGCATGAAATTGCGGCGACGGGGCATGAAATCAAACCTCTCCACCGGATCGCACCAATATGTTCTGCCATTAGAAAGAGCCCCCCCAGTAAGAGCCATTTCCTGCCCTGGCCCCGCCCTGCCCAAACATGGAGGTACTTCTTTGCCGCAAGTCGAGGGGTCAACCCGGACGTTCAAGTCCTCCCTGCAGATGCCGGTGTCATCAAAGCCGGTATGTTGTACACAGGGCCAGCCCAAGGCATAAGGAGTTAAGTAAGCAATAAACAAGCACTTTACGTATATAATCCCTTTGGAGAGGAAATGTCACAAAGTGCTTAACAGGAAATATAACAAAGATATTGAAACATCAGTGGAACGTCAGCCTGTACGGATACTGTAAGTTTTCAGACGCCGTTTAAAGGAGTCACACTACTGCCTGATCTGATGACCATAAAATGACTGCTCCGCAGCCTTGGGGGAAAAAAAATAAATAAAATATAATAAAAATTGCAAAACCTCTGTCAGCTCTGGTCTTAAACTTGGTGCTGGGGGGGGGGGGGGGGGGTAACAAAGACCCTTATTAGAAATCCTGAGTGTCCTGTCCTGGATACAAGTAAGTGCTTCATTGTTCCAAGCCTAATATGCAAGTAAAGAATCTTAAGATGTATGTATATGCTATACTTTACAGGGAGCCGGTGCAGAGAAGCAAGCGCTCTGTAGCTTAGAATCAACCAGTGTGAACCAGCTGAAGTTTCTTCAGAGCTGAATGACAATAATCTGAATGAGATTAAATGAGAACATGCATTATGGACTTGAGAAGAATGAGGGACAAAGCTAACTAAGCGGCTGCTTATTGCCCAGCGGCCACCAGGGGGCGCCCCATCTGACCAGCCTGTCAGGATGGGAAAGACATAACTAGGTTAATCGAATTTTGCCCCGAAAAGGGCTGAGCTGGCCCTGCCTGTGCACCAGGAGGTAATCACACTCACTCTGGAAACATGGCAGAGCAGCAGCGTTCGGTGAGAAACCCTGACCTCTGCTGGCGGCTTTAGTACGACACTCTGCACCCACAAAGGCATTAGCTTACATCCCTAACATCCAGCAACTGCCTCTCACGTTCCATCAAGTTCTCACTTTCCATGTCATCTCATTAATTTGCTGATTCGGTTTGACATGAACCCTCAACCCACCCCACAGACAGTGATGATGGACCTTTGTAGGTGTACAATTAAATTACTTAGTTTATTGTATGACTGAATGTAGAAAAGTTCTACCTAAAAATCCATGTTTATCTAATACAGGCGAGTATTGAGCCTGCCAGGAATCACAATCAGACACACACAGATATACACAAGTTGGTCTTCCTATCTAAATGGGGACCATCCATTCATTTCTATGTGAAAAACCCTAATCCCAATCACGACACCCTCAATAGCTACCAATCCCTAACCTTAACCAGAAGAAACCAACCCCCAAATGCAAGACTCTAGGCATTTTTACTCTTTTGATTGCATTCACAGATTTTTATAAAACTGAGGTTATCCAAATGGGGACCTGAAGAAGTGACCCCAAAAGTAAGGAAATTTCAGGTTTTACCGCACTTTGGGGACATTTTGGTCCCCAAATATGATCTATGCAAACCCCCCCCCCCCCCCACACACACACACACACACACACACACACACTCACACACACACACACACACACACACACACACACAAAGGTTAGTCCCCGGCACCAATTTACATATTATAGTACCTTAAATAATAAGCAACATGCTGTTAATCTTTTCAATAAATGCACAGCTGAGGTCGAAAGTCTGACTTAGAGCTCAAAGTTCTCGACTGTAATCCGACAGCGATCCCACTTCTCACAGCCTCCAGGTCGGGCTATTTGTCCACCTACAGTCACGGTACGTGCACATACAGCCCTAGTCTTTTGAATTTTCCCTCAGCCCTTGAGAGGGAGCCCAATGTGCCCCCTGCTCTATTTCACTGAGGTAAAACAAACAGATGAAAATTTTGCTTCCGGGCTCAGCAAACAACAGCCGACGGCAAGGCCCACGCCCAGCGGCAATGCACACTTCACTCTACAGCCAGTAGATGGCGCAGTGGTTGGGGAATCTGAGCGTGCGGACAAAATGGTCGAAAGTTTATGCTGCGCTGTTGTTGCGCACATGCTTTATTATGTATTTATTCATTAATTCTTTTTTTAAGTTTTAAACTATGTCAGTCGAACTGGATGAGAGAATCTTTCCCCAGAACACTTTGTGCTATTCTCCCTTTTCACCAAAGGGGGGGCTCTGGTCTACGTGGTGTCAGACTGCGATCACTGGGACAGAGCGCTGGAAGCCATGCAGTCAACACTCACAAACCAAAACCACCCCCCCCCCCCAACGCACCCCTCCTCCTGCTTGCTCGCTCAGTTGGCATAAATAAATCTTTCAAAGCGAGCGTCATGTTTTCTCGGGACGTGTCAGGCATGCCTGCAGACATACGCTGTAGCTGTTTCCCCCGCCTTCTCGATGCCCTGGGAACAAACAACTGCCAGCTCTGCCGCCACCACCCCCCCCCACCCCCTTCGTCGTTTTTGTCATTCGAGTTGCATTGATCGTCTCTGAGGTTCAGTCCCATTCAGTCACTACTCAGCACTCTGAAGCAAACGAGGGAAGTGAACAGGACAACTGTAGCAGCAGTTTCGTTTGATTTCATTTTCCACCCTCCCTCTTCCATCAGCCCAGCCCCCCTACACCTACCTGCGCTTCTCCTGGAGCCTAAGTGTGCACGTTCTGCCCCGGATCAGCCAAGCGTGAAGAGAAGCAACGCTTCAGGCTTCACTAGCTCTCTTCCCCATAATTTCTACTCCTTCCTTGTCCTGATAATATGATCGGTGACCCCGCCCACCCCCCCCCCCAGCTAATAAACATCAACGGTGGGCCAAAACAACCAAACATAGACGTTTATCTTCTTAAATGCTTCAATGAGGGATTCTTCGCGGCATCCACAGCATGACGGGGGTGGCGAGGTGTGTCAGGGAACGCCGAGGCATCTGCTGTTGTTTTTCAGTTTTGTCTCCACTGCCAAAACAAATAAATAAATAATCGCGCAGCAGCTTCGAGCCACGCGATAATGTGAACTGTTTTTCAAGTACAATGCCAGCCCTTGCTTGGTATTCATACTGTATGACTTATCAGGTACACGAAGACAACGGGAAGCTCATTTACTTGTACGAGGGGACTGATTTTAGAAAAAACACTAAATGCATTGGATTTATTTTTCTGCTATGGAAACTCCTATTCAAAGCACTCTGGCCGGGATGACAAATCGGACGCTGTGATTAAGCAAATCGGCACAATGCGCTCGGTCCTTTTCATGCTCTTGTTTATTTCATGTTTTGCAAGTCCATCATCTTTATGATATATTATATTTACACGTCAGTGCTATTCTCAAAGACTGGCCACTGGGGGGTAGGGGTAATCAGCCGGGAAGGCTCAAAGGGAGACGGACACAGGTTGGGAAAAAAAGGCAGATCTCGTCCTTTGTGAGAGTCCGTCCGGCTTTGGACTCCCTGTCAAAGAGGAGCTGAATTAATTGGGTCATTTCCAGTCGATATACCAGTGATGTTTGTTAGAGACAGACCAATCAGACGGGCCATTATGGGGACACCATTCTCCAGCACGGCCCCGGCCTTTTGTACGGTAAACACCGAGCTGTTTGAGCTCGAGCCGCCCGCCGAGGCGACAATGTGGCGCGAAAATTACATGTTCAAGAATGACCACTTAGGTCATTATGTGTTACATAAAGGGCACCAATAAAGCGCCGTATCTCCTGATGTGGCGTCCGTGTTATGCAAGTTATATGACTTACATCACTTTGTGCTGGATATCACTATCTGACTGGGCGGAGACTTCAGGTTCACACAAACACAGGGGTCCGATCGACCGTCCCAAATTGAAGCCCATCAGCATTCATGCCCCTCCCGTGATTTCGATTGCTTCTCTCCAGCTCCCATCACCACTGGAGAAGCTCATGAGCGCCATCATTTGGTGGAACGCCAGAAATGCAAGCTGAGCCTCTCCCGTGATGAGAGGAGCGCGTAATGGGGGGGGGGGGGGGGCAACTTTCTACTACGGCCCATTCTCATTTCAAACAAGTCTCTGACGGGGATGAGGTCAGAGCCCTGACGTGCCTTGGGACGCGACCCCACGTCAGGCCGCGTGGCACAGTGGCATTACCGTGAAACTGGCATTCATTAGCATGTCCTGGGCTAGCCTCTTATGTTGCCATGGAGATGGCCCTAGTTCACCTACAGTTTGGACAGGGGCACGGCCATAGGCGGGCTGGGGGGGGGGGGAGTGCTATTTGCTCCTCACCATAAGAGGCTGCGATTCAGGACAATTTTTTGGGCCGAAAGTGTGCGGAACTAAAAACGTAAGGGATTTTGAGTAGTGGAATGGAGATGGGTGTAAAAGACACGGAGGGCGGCCATTTTGGTTTGAGTACATGGGAGACACACAGGGAAAGAAAACAGGGCTTAGACATGGGACCGTATATGAGGGGCAAGGCTTCTCCCCTTCAGGCAGAAACGACACAGCTATACGTCAAAATAATCAGGATCAGGGCAGCTAATCCACCCTGCACACTGCACTATACTCTAGCATTATTCCTACTTCAGCCATTTAGATTTATTTTCATACTTTACATTAATGGCATATATTTATAATTTATTCGGCTACATCATCTGTTATATTTCGTCCATAAGTAAGACCTCTACGGCTCCAGCCCTGCATTCGGTTTTGGAGAGATGATCACCTGTTTCTCCACGTGTGGTGTGTGTGTGTGTGTGGTGGTGTGGTGTGTGTGTACATACAGAGTTACATACAGAGTGGACATACACAGCGGCTAGCAAATGTCCTCTTCCAGCCAAAGCTAAACAATGTTATTTTTCGTTGACATGAACCGAACAAAATGTGCTCAGTAAGCAGGATTTTAAGCATTCGATGCAAACTGCAAGTGTAGAAGTCAGAGGTGAGTCTGTTTGTGAAGGGGGGGGGTGTGTATGTAAAGCTGCCAAAGTTGATGCCCCCCTACTAAGACTAATGCATTGTATGATCTATCTATCTCTCACTATCAATCCAAGGAATAACAAGAGTGGACTGCTGATAAAAGGACCCCCCCCATCCCGCCAACTGGACAGGCAGCCTATTGCAGTATAAACACGTCGCCCCCTACGCCCTTCCTGTGGGACTGCACCTTTTGAAAGTGCAGGAAACATTTTACACTGCAGGAAAAGGAGGCATCTGCCATGTACCTGAAATTGTTTTGCCACCAAAGACGAAGCTTTTTTTCTAAAGAGTTTCAATTTATCAGTGTGGGTCGTCTTGTAAAGCGGGGCCCTAAGAGGCCCCTAGTACATCCACGGGGGCCCTTTCCAAAACTCCAACTGCAGAAAACTTTTTTTTTCCCCGGGCCCCTCATTACCGCTACGGTTGCTGAAAGCGGGGCCTGGCAATGTGAAGCTCGGCACCAGGCACGCTTCAGACGAAGGGCTCGGTATCTCACTTCCTGTCAGCTGCCATGATGGGAACATCGCTCTGGCACTCCGAGGCTTCCTGCAGGGATCTCTCTCGCTCTCTTTTTGTTACCCAGACATGGCACTTGTCCTGACTCCCCCAGCACTTCAGCGGCTCATCGACACAACGGACCAAACCGAACACGTCGGCGATGTGCAGAGCCTGTGCTCGATTCCCTAGGAGCCGGTTTGGGGATTTTGACCCCTCGCAAAAGGTGGAAAGGCACCAGGCCCAGGTACGACTAGGAGGCGCATTTTCATCTCCCCAAACCCAAAAAAAAAAAAAACACACACACACACAGATCCTGCAGATTTGCACCCAGGAGCTCACACCGAAGACAGACTCTGCGGGACTCCGATACGAAGCAACCACACCGAACACGACGGCTTCGAAAACCACAGCACGTCCCTGGTAATCCCCCTGCAAATACGACGGATCAAACAGCCAGTGGAGAATGCCGCAGGGCTCCAGCCGGGCACAGCTGTGCGGCACTTGATGGCGACCTAACCCACACAGCTATGTGACAGATACCGCTGGCAAGCTATGGACACACGTGAGTGGGCAAAGTGAGCGCCACAGGCAACGGCATGCAAAGCAAATAAATACATGTGCAGAAAAGGCAAAACGTGCTCTGCAATGGGCTTGGGGGGGGGGGCGAGGGACTTCCACAATACTGCTTGTAAAATCAAGTGGAAGGAACGCGTAGCCACAGCTAGCCACTAGGGGGCATTGTGGTTAGAAAATCTAAATCCAGTCACCAAAAGGGAGCTGTTGCACACACAGTAAAGCTCATTCCGCTTGACACATTTCACCTATTGAATGGATTTATGCTACACTGTGCAAAGGCAGGTGTTATGTAATATTCTAGCATGAAATTGCCTTATAAGGCCCCAGTTCAACCTGCAAACTAAAAATATAACTCTGATGAAGAATTGTAAGAATTCTCAGGACACCTCCACAGTCACTGGCTGTGAGCCCCCACCCCATCATAAAAAGAAAGTTAAATATCATAGGTTTAATTGTGCAAACTAGTCAGGGACTTAAAGTATGCCATAAAATGTCAACTACACAAGCAGAACCAGGTGAGCAGGAAAAAAAAATGATTTTTTTTTTTATAAAATTTATCACCCTGTACATGCGGAGTTTTAATCGAAAGCCGGAAAAGCAATTGGTTTCCAGGCAGAATACCTGGCGATAAGCCCGCCTGACCATCCCAATCCTGACTAAACCCATCAGTACTTAGGCCAACTAGTGTCTCAGGTCCGAGACATCACACCAGAAAACGAGCCAGGCGCTGTCCCCGTTAGCTTGCCCCTCACGTTCCGTTCGTGCTCCTGAATGGGCGGGCTGTGATTCCTGGCTCGGTGTAACCTGCGAGCAGCGTCCCTGATGTCTCAATGGCCGACAGACGGCTGTGATCCATTAAGCTTCACCCTCGCCCCTGCAGCAGGGCTCAGCAAACGATGACCCGGTTTACCCAGCATGCTTACCTCATTCGATTTGGGCATCCTACACCAAGGCCGGCACACCGCGTCCACCAGGTGGTCCCGTATTCCTCTGGCATCCCAACGATCCAATACCCAGGTGATCCCCAAACCCAACGAGCAACACTCCGACACTCCGGGAGTACAGGAAGCTCTCAAAGAAGCGAAGGAAAACTGGACACGGAAACGCCAACACTCACTCTTCTTTCAGCGCAACGCGAACCGAGTGACTCAGCTGACCTTCATTGTGGAACCATGGGAGGCGGCAGAAAGGTTCCCCTCCGGGGTGTTTTTCAATCTGCGTACTTCGCCGTACTTCTGTTCTCTCGTACCCGTTTTTCGTCATCTTCAATTGCCGAAGACCAGTTCCAATACTGAGAACAGGAGTACAGAGGAAATCCCCAGACCTCATTCTTACCCACTCCAAATATCAAGCATACTTCCTCAATAAATGAGACCAATCCCATGACTCACGGCGCCTCAAGTCCATTCTTTGCAGGCACGTTAACACCACCAGTCCTACCTAGACCACCAGTACGATCGTTCAGGAACATAAATTAGGGTACTGTGTTTGTCAAATGCTATTACTCATTGGCTAAGTCGTGTCAATTTAGGATCAGGAAACACTGAAAAGTTCCAATATTTAACTGCCGTTTCGGTAACCGCACAGGAAATGCATAGAGACAGAATATGTTTATATCAGGGAGTTTTACCATCGTTTGTTCCAAGACTCTAGTTCCCACTTCTTTTCCCGAGATCTAAATTCCGTTTGCATTCGCAGCCTTTTGCTGGACAAAACACCGATATGCAGCGTCTTCAGGGGAACTGGCTGGAGCCGCGATTTAATCAGCATCCGCAAATGCTGCAGGCTTTAGGCCTCATTGTGGAAAATACGGACACATACAGAGAGACACAGACAGGTGCACACACACACAGACAGGCACACTTAAACAAACACACATACACAAACATGCTCTTCTGAGTAAACAGACCTTCTCGACTCCATTCGTTACTCAGGCTAAAGGTGAACGTCAGCAGAGGTCCTTTCCTGTTTTTTTTTCTCCCCAGAAAAAGTTCTAGAATCATACTTGCAAATGACAACTGGGCCACTGCGACGGCCGGCAGGCGTGTACGGGGGACCGTGTTCCTGTGGCAAAGCAAAGGGAGCGATGTCCACAGGCCGCTCAGCATGCTAATACGACATCATTAATTAATATTCGCCCATCATTTTTCAGCTACAACAATGAAGCACCGTTTTCCGCCCAGCTGGCTGTCAGATACGTTAAAATTGATGCCCGTGCCGGACCGGGTGCCACTGTGCCCGACTGCCCACGTGCCACAGGTGCATTGTGGGAAAAAGCAACTTCCCTTAGCGAACATGAGGTGATTACTACTAACCGAAATATATCAAAGGCAAAATTATTTCCCTAATTGGTTATATTGTTCCCGGTGTAATGAAAACCGAAACGCTAAACAGACCTGTCGGTTTCAATCCTGGCACTTCCCGCTTCACCTGGTCTGAAGCGAAAAACCACCTTTTTTCTTGGTTCTTTGCTTCTCGCAAACCTTCGCCGGGACGCCCGAGTGTGAGCAGTGGATCTCGCCTTGAAGCACCGGGGACTTTCTGCCGCACTGCGAGCCTTGCGCACAGCTGCGGCCTTTATACTGTAATTTTGGATTTTGACGACAGAAATCCGCAATTCTGCAGTTTTAATGAGGCTAAAAATGAAGGCTAAACAGGCCTTGTGTGTGGGGGGGGGGGGGGCAGGAACAGGCGATATGCTGGATGCATAAAGAGTATGTCAGCAAGGGGAAGCTGGAGGGCCGGAGCAGTCAGAGGTGTGTGTGTGTGTGTGTGTGTGTGTGTGTCTATGTGTCGCTGTCTCACTCACTCACACACACACACACACACACACACACACACACACACACACACACAGTTATGCTAAAACACCTCTTACACCTACTAAACACATTAATTCCCTCCACACGCACACAGTGAAAATTCAGAACTTACTTCTGTGTGAAGGACCAAGCCACAGGAATGGTGCCCCCTAGCTGTCAGGTCTGGGGCCAGGAGGGATCATTCACCGCCCGGGGTGACTCACCTCTCCTCTCATAACCACCCGCAGAGGACGATTACAGAACCTCACAACGGACGCAAATTTCACGGGAAAATCAGATCCGTGGAAAAACACCAACGTGGGAGGTGTCAGTGCTAATGAGATAATCAGCCTGTAAATTCACAGGATTAATTAGCTGAGAGTAAACTGAGCCTCTGGATGAAGAGCCTCGTCTCAAAATAAGGTAAGGAACCTTCCGGAAATGACCTGACAGCTTCCCGTCAGTGGAGAAGGGGGATTATGCCTTTCAATGCATATGTAAAAACAAAAACTTAAATATCAAATGACAGGGAAAGAGAGCCAAAGGCCATTTCTTCAGATTCCCCCTTAAAGTTTCAGCGCTCTGCATACTGAGCAGTTTGGCTTTACAGCGCAACATTAGCATTTGCATTTCAGTCGCTTGTTATGCCGCCCCGATGCCGAATTCCTTAATACGTCCTTTCAACAAAAACGGATGCGGACAGGAGAGTGGGAGCACTATGCTAATGAACATAATGAAGTAGGATGGAGAACAGCGCCCCCCTGAGGGCACACAGGTGAAGTGCAAAGATGTTCAGGCTGGGGGTGCTGCAGCTGCTATCTGGGAGTTTTTTTTTTTTTTTTACGAGCAGGGGCACTGAACCGGTGTGGCCATGATGGTGATGTCATCGCTTGAGATGTAGGTCCTTAGCTTAGCAGGCTAATCCTTCACGTCCAGTGGTCAGATCCCCAGTTGGCGAGTTCCCAGTCACACCAGTTTGCACGCAAAGGCAGGAGCAAGGGTAACTGGACCGTCGAGCCCCCCAGTTTTCGCCAGAACGATGTGCATGGCCACATGGGTCTATACCATGCTGTGTAATTTCCCTGCGGTGTTAATCCTGAGCAGGTTGAATCCCCAAACAAGCACACAGATCAGGCTGCTTGTCGAAACAAGCGGCGTAAAGAGCACATGGCATGTAAGCTGCCTGGAATTAGGCAGGTAAACAAACAAATGCGAGGCACAGAGCCTTCCATTGCCGAGAACCTTTCCTGCCCCCCTGAAAGATACAAACCCAGCCTCAGTGACTGGGATATTTACATCACTTCTCCTTACTTTCCTCACAACGTGCGCTTGCTTTATAGAAGTCTATTCGGCTTACCAGGGTGCTCAATGCCATCTTATTGATTGCTCAGCTAGTGAACTTGTCTAGAGTGCTACAAGATATGAGGCCCACCACAAGACCCATCCCATTGCGTTATGGGAAATGTAGTTCTTCAGCACAGCTGCTCCCGTGGCATTATGGGGGACGAAACCCACCCAGTTACAATCAGTCCATCTCAATGGGCTTTAGCAACAGTCCCCGTGACTTTCAGTGGCTTAGACATAAACTCGTTCTGAAGTTTTCCCCCACGGTCTTCTGCATTTATTATTAAATATCTGCTTAGGAAAATGGATACATTGAAAGACAAATGGGGGAAGAAGCAAGATAAAAAATTCAACAAAGAGGAAAATGCGAGAGTGAAACCCTGAAGTGCAACACAACAGGAATACAGTCCTTGAGCTCCCTACAGCACACACGTCGGCTGTTGTACACTGAGGAGCACGTCGAGGTTATGAGCTAAAGCTGGTGGGTCTGTGAGACTCTTTAATTGTTATTCTTATTTAGTACTTTTTACTAGAGGACATACTTCAATCTGACATGCAGAATTTAGCTTGCAGTTATTCCTAAATTCAGCCTCCACAAGCCATACGGCGGTACAACAGACGAGCCCTATCGGGAGCTGTGCTCACACCCACCCGACACGCTCGGCTCTGCAACTTCCAGACTCCCTCATACTACCACCGCCGCAAATTTCTCACCAACTGTTGTGAGAGGTTTCCTAGCTTCTGGTCCATAACCTCACAAAAAAAAAACAGAGTTATCCATGAGACAGGGGGGCAGCCTGGAGTCCCATCCCCTGTGGGGGCCCGGCTTTGAGGAGGTCTGTTTTGATGCTCCTCTTGGCGTGGGTGGAAGGGTAGGTCCTCCCTTCACCCCCGGCTACACGGGGAGGGGAAAAAAACACCACAGAGCAGAGAGTCGGGGTGAGTTAAATATTTATTCATCCTGCATAGCCCAGGGACACAATTATGCACAACGATGCAAATACGGGTCTTTCAGAGTCCAGCTCTCTCATATTTCAGAAATAGCTCGTGCAGACTGCACCATTTGTGTTTCTCTCTCTCTCTCTCTCTCACACACACTCTCTCCCTCTTTGCAAAGATCAAAATGAGAAAGAGAGAGAGAGAGAGAGATGAAGCCAGGAAGTGTGAGGCCACCCTCAGCGGGCACGCGCAAACGCGGGGGGCACCTGAAAACAGACTCGCCTCCAGCCACTTGCTGAGAAGTGAGCCTCGAGCAGCGAAAAGAGGAAAACACGGAGGGGGCCCCTCTCAGCACCGTCAGGTCCCTGCCGCTCCAGGAGACACCTCCCCTTTTAGGCTGGAGAGCCTGCGGGGGAGGGCTGGTGGGTGCACGCGCGTGTATAAACGGTGTGATTAAAACAATCGCCGACTGAGAAACGCAGTGGCCTCGCAAATTAAATGATTCTTCATTAATTTTGCAGCGGCTTCTTCAGGCCCAGTGGGGAAAGTTCCGGTTTCCAAGCGACGTCCATTTATATCCCACGTGATACAAGAACCCACATTACACCCAGAGCGTACATTTCAGGCACGCTGAGCACTGTACTACACTGCAGGGAAATAGGACTCTTCAGCCTTTTTTCCTGTGGCGCAGAGCTAGTTATCTGGGGGAGTGGGTCAGATCTACCCGCAAAACCAACAAGGTGGGACTGTTCAGTACCCATGGGGGGTGGAAATTATTGCTGCGATTGAGGTTCAGTCAAGATAAGCACCTGATTCTACGTTGGTGCTGCTTTTTGTCAGATGAAATACAGGAAACCTTTCCTCTGTCTCATGACATTCTCTCTTTCCCTCCCACTTTTTAACCTCCACCATTTTGTTTAAATCATGTGACTATGGATTGCCACACACTTGTCGAGTGCCTCAGGGTGACTCTGCTGCGAAAAGCACTATATAAAAAATCAACTGAATACAACTGATATCCTTTGATTGACCACCCCACGTTTCCGATGTTTATCTTACATCAGCCACAGTAACCTGATCATTCTGTCACCTCTGAGATACGCCCCCAGTCAGATGCCTCGGACATCTCCTTCCAGAGACAGTCAACGTCAGAGTTCTCAGGCTGACCCCATACTGCCCCCTGGAGTACAAGGACTGCAACGTCAAGCGATACTCCCCGACACATATCAAGTGCTAAAGCATGTGTACAATCACAGCAGAGTGTGTGCTTTAAAACGATCCCAGCGGAAGAATTTATAAACCAGTTCTAGTGGTAATAAAAACAAATCAGCCTCTGAAGAGGGAGAAATATAGATTTTCTAAGCCAACATGGGGGGGGGGGGGGGGGGGACATTCGAAGTATTGACCACCAGTTTAATTGCATTCTAACTTCAACTCTTACAAATATAGTCTAATATAAATAGAATTCGCTTTAAAATACTGAAATATATCATTTTTACGTATATTCTTCTTTTTCAATAACTAAAATTTTCCTCAGGCATGCTAATCACTCAGGCTGCTTAAAAGGAAAATTCCAGAAAAAAATTTAAGGTCATGAAGCACTCTTCAAATGCGCAGCATCATCATCATCATCATCACCACCAGAGGAACAATTTGAAAATAAAATATCCAAGATCAAAGCAACAAAAAGATTTATTTAAAGGTATTTGTGACATCTCATATGCCTCTATGTTCAGGAATATCAAACCAACACATCTCTCACCTTGCCTGCTGAAATAGTTACACGTGCAAACTGAGAGTTCACCAGTTAACCTTCCATTACCTCCAGCCATGTCTCATGTAAACTGCAGGTTCAAATGGTTCTAATTTCCATATTCCCAGTCATAGTAGTTTTAATGACAAGAACCATGACAGCAGCTCTTTGTTTATCTACAGGAAGCAGCTGGAAGTTCCACACTGGTCTCGTTATCTTGGTGCTAGATGTTTTCGTTAAACCGCACCTACTCTGGTTTGGAGCAGGATTCAGGACACCATAAATGTACCTCAGCAGTTACATACCATTCCAGTCACACTCATCAGCATTGATCCAAACCCCACCCCCTATACCAAGCCACACCCCCTCTACCAAGTCACCACTCTGTACCAAGCCACACCCACTTTCCAAGATACTCTCAAGTACTAAGCCACACTCCCATTGTACCAATCCATTCCCTTATGTTCCAAGCCCCTCCCTAATGCTTTAAGCCACTCCCTTGTGCTAAGTCACTTGCTTATATTCCAAGCCCTTCGCTAATGTTTTAAGCCCCTCCCTTGTGCTTTAAATCACTCCCTTGTGCTTTAAACCACTCCCATGTTCCAAGCCCCTCCCTAACGCTTTAAGCCCCTCCCATGTTCCAAGCCCCTCCCTAACGCTTTAAGCCAGTCCCCCATCACTTAAGGCCCTTCCTGAATTCTGACATGTCTAGTTCGACGTAAATCCCTAGCATGTACCCAGCAACAGCCAGACCAGGAGTTTCCTGAAGTGAGAACCCATTGGAATGAAGGCATTAAAAATACACCAGGCATTCAGGTGGGGGGGGGGGCAGCATTAGGCTAACAGACCGTCTTAGACGCATCCATCCCACTCAGATGTAAACTACTGTTCTGGGAGCCACTGAAATTTGGCGTGTGGCTGTTCAAATCTGTGCAGCAGACAATATGAGTACCAGCGCATGCCTGCTTTGAATGAGAGCTCCATGCCATATGTATCAAATACTAAAGCACCAACATTGGTCAAATGCGCTCAGACAGCTGGCTGGTCCCAGCTGCTGAAACACATGATGAACGATCATGCAGGCACTGAGCCTGAGAACATCCACAACCACGGGGACAGCGTCGCTTTCATAAGAAGTCTGTGGTGCAAAAACATGCATGACGACTCTCATCTTAGCAGTGGGTATTAGCGAGGGCTAACAAACAACAGCAGAAGGGGATTTTAAACTCTTTCCATAAGGGTATGAGAAGAAGGAAAAGGAGAAGCCAGACAAAAATCAGGACAAGTACCCAGCCCTCCATAAAGCCACACCTTGCCCACCCACTCTTTCCTGATCATTCATCTAAGACCAATCATAATCCAGCTGCTGCTGAGGGGGGCGTGGCTTAACAAGCAGCTTGGCGGAACAGCGCTGCCCCTTGCCATCTGCACTTTGGAGACCCCCCAAGGAGGCCATAGTGTAGCCCCCTAGTCTTTCATTAGTGGAGCAACATGGCTGATTAAATGTTACCCCCCACCACCGCCACCTCGCTCCCTGGCTCCCTGCGGCCGGCCCGGGCTAATCGATGACTCGTAATTGGAGCCGCAGGGAAGTGGCCGCCCAGGCAAACATTGACGAGAGTCCCTCTAGTGTGAAATAAAACAAATGAGGGTCGGGGAGGGCACCAGGGTGGGGGGGACGCCGGAGCAGCTCCTGCCTGCCGCCGCGCCCCTGGTCAGTGGCCTGTTCTCAATACATCAAAGTCTGCATATGGACCCTTTTAGGACCACAACAAAGGAGCATCAGTGAAGTGGGACTGCAAGGATATTGATCTCTCCAAACAGGTACCATAGAGAACCACAGTGACGGAATTAAAAAGTGGCAGAGGGTGAGAGAGGGTACCGTGGTCATGTGATCAGCTTAAAACACGGAATTCTGCAGATTCCCACTTTTAAAAAAGACCCTTTTTTACTGGTATGTATTCAGACACTTTTGTTTACAAGAGAAATAATTCATTCAGGTACCACTTCATACAAAGGGCCCCATGTAAGACATACAGCATAAATAATTCCTCTCATGAACATTTATGCATACGGAGGCGTTATGAACCTGCTTCTTCTCGCAGAGAATGACAGTCTGTGGCTGCTTTGATGATGTTCATGTGCTGCGTGATGCGGTTGCGGGTCTAGACCATTTCACCTGGGGTCAGTGGTTCTGTTACGGGGGTCAGATGCATTTGACCTTAATGTCTTTCAAGAATTACTCGCGCTAGCTTGGCAGCATCACGAAGCAAAAAATAATTTTGAAAACCGATGTTATTTATGCAATGATTTGCAGTCACATTTTAGTTTTTACAAATGTGTAATTCACTCTGATTTATTGTTTACGTTGTCTTGCTTCCACAAAGTTTTCTATCGTTAACTTTTCTTTTCACCAACTGAAGCAACTCGACCACCCGGCGCACCAACCTTAAAAGTGCTTACGTTTGTGTTTCGCCTGTTCCCAACGCACAACATTTCAACCCACATATATAAATGTAAATAATAATAATATATTTATGATCCAAGTAGCATTCATATTTAGGGGGGCAACAGGTGGAGGCATGCGTGTTGTCACGGGGGCACTGCCCCCGCCCCCCATAACCGCCCGTTTGTAGGATGTCTTATGTATAGCCTTTTATTTGCTCGATACTTGCGTATGCGGTAAGTTATTTTTCAAACTCAAATACAACTCGCTCTCATCCCAGCGCAAAAGCCATCAGAAACACACATTCTGAGAGGCTGAAAATGTGCGAACACAGCGGGTTGGCAGAAAAAGGCACCTGGGGACCGAAAATGATTTTGTTTCTCGCGGAAATTCATACCGGAAATACTGAGACAAAACCCGAATGACTATTTTTTTCGTCTAGAGATCTGTATCGCGTATGCAGATTTAAAACTTTTGCCCTTGACTGAGCGCAGACACTAGAGGGGGCTGTGTCAAGTCATTTGTCCAAGGGAATTTTATTCATTCAAGAGCTTCATGGAACCTAAAATCTCACTACAAAGGGAACTTTAACATTTAAAACAAGCATAGCAGGCCTACTACTCGCGTGATGGTGAATATTGCTGCATTTTTTTCCTGCATTAGTGTCTTTGCCGTGTAAGTATAGCTTAACTAAAATCGTACTGCTGACATCTATGTAGGTTTTACAGACACATTCATCAAATCCACTGGTGAGATATAAATTCACGTAGGTATTTTAACCAATCGTTTTTTTAGTTCAATTGATTTTTATAAAGTAGGCCTACCGTTCGCTATTACTGGGCAAGAGCGTTCTTCTTAACAGAACAACCGTCTTTACACCGGGCAAGACAGGGATCGTAATACCCAGTCATTAATATTCATGAGAATATAATCACAGTCGTACATTATTCATATACTGTCCGTCTTTTACCACCGCTGAACTATGTAGCAGGATGTGGTCTAGTGATGCTTTGCAGGTTTTGCCATCTTTAGGGTCAGCAGATGAATAAGGACTTTCGACACATTCGACTCACAAGTGTAAGATGATCTCTTAAACCCGACAGTCAAACAAACTGGTGAACTTAACCAAGCAGAAGGACCTCAAACGCAAATAAGTACCAGCCGCAATATTTGCATCTGCTTGTGTAATGGAGGCTATTAAGCTACATTAGTCTATATATTTCACCGAATATTAAAACAATTGCTGTAACAAGTAGGCATAGCTATCCATATTATGAACTGTAACTAAGTAATAAAATTGGAATTACCTTTGTCCCTGTTGCGTCCATGTGATTATGCTGATTCGGCTCTTACTTTACATCTGTTTGCGGACGTTCCTATTTTATTGATCTGCTACTGTGATTTTTTTTATGGTTGTCACTGAATCATCGCCGCCTCGTTTGATTGACTTATTTGAGGGTAGCTTCAGACGGGAGGAATGGCACATCATAGGAGCAAAAATAACGAGAAAAATAACGCCAGCTGTAGGGAAACCTAATTGATTGTTTGGCGAAATGTTTCCTATTTTCAATTACTGTGCGAAACCAGCCGTCAGTCATCTAAATTATCTGAACCATAATGTAATTAAGCTCCGTTAACTGGTTTGTCTGTAAATTATTTATATCTAACCATTTGTGCTTCTGAAGATGATTATTCGGCTGAAACGTGATCCTGTGTTTCCCTATTGTTTTTCAAGGTTATGACACTCGGCCGAATCTAATACGTTGTGACAAGTGACTGTACGTTTGGCCGGAGCGTTTTCTGAAAGCGTGATCGCTCCTGGCAAACTTTAAAAAGAGAAAACGTTTGGCAGTGTACCTTGCTCTGCTAATCTCCTTAGCAAAAGTTGGTCGCATTTCTCCTGACAGGCTTGCATCCACCCCAATTGACGCCATTCACGGGGAGCGGGGGCGTAATCTAACCACCCGGCGTCTGCATTTGATCTCCGTCCTGCTTCTTGGGTTCAATGAGACGCTTCATTAGTTTTAATACGCGAAGCGTGCCAAAAGTGTCAGGCCTAACCAGGCGACCTTTCTTGGTCCAGGAGCGCACTGCGCTCGCTTTACCGTGAGTACATTATTGTTAAGATGACGGGGTGTCGAGGATGAGTTTTGGGGGGCTGCGGGTAGTACATTTAATTTAATGAAAACGGCGACCCCACTGGTTTCTGAGCACCGGTTAATTGGATTATGTTGGGCGCTGCGGATATGACCTGCCAATTACTCTCCATGCGCCAGTTAGTGGGTGAAACGCTTTCCAGACAGGGGCTATACTGTGAAGGCCAATACGAGTAATCCACGACCTCCCATTGATAATATTTAACATTAAATATATATATATGGCATTTGTAATAATGTCATAGGCTATTATCTAAAGACATGTCCTATAAAATATTCCTCATTGACGAATTTTTAAATATTCTTTTCCCACCCAAAATCTCATTTTCGTAACAGTGAATCTAAACATTTTTTTTCTTTTATATTATTCAGACTGGCGGGCAGCGTAAAATGGGCTAGGTGAAGACAATGAGAAGCGAAACATGTAAGACTCGTCCAAAATTAATAAACTCTCACTGAATACTTTCTCGTCATAATTAACTGTGTACACGTTTTAAATGTTTTCTTAAATCTACTGATATTATGCGTTTTCACAGCGCATAAAATACGCGCTAATTACATAGTCCAAGAGGTTCCACTCAGCAAATGTCCCTACAGAAACAGAGAAGATGTTCTTTGTGCAGTCAGGGTTTCCCTGTTGTCTTAGTTGTAATAAAGCCTATCCCCCCCCCTCCCCCGGTGCCATCTTCTGGCTTCTGGGTTCTTCCACGCACCGTTGGCTGAAATGCAAACGTACAGAGCGAACGGGTGGCCAGCGTCCAGTCAGGGAAGCCACATGTGCCCAGTGATCACTGAGATGGACATAATCCACTTTTGATGAACTCAGTTAATAGACTCCCCGCTGTCGTTATCAAACGGATTTGCTTCTATTCGTCTCCAGCACACGACCCACACCACGCCCCCTCGCATTCTTACACGCTTGGCGTTTGTCAATAAAATGCCCCCCTTTCGCCCATGAAACTTTAAAGTCTCCGGAAACTAGGAAGCGTGCGGAGTTTGCGGGTCACCTTAAGAAGATGCCACGCCGCAGAAGTCCGACAACGCCGTGCATCGTCCGGGAGACTGTTAGCGCCTATAATAAAAACGGGCAAAATCCCCATCGTTTAGATCTCCAGAACGAGTGCACGGTCCAGGCTCTTGTGCAGTCCAGATGGATGGATGCGAGAGCGCAGTGTGATCCGTGTATAGTGGAGCTCCGGCTTCCTGGGATAAGTGGCTACATCGACCACGATCCGGGCGCCATAGACAGGGCTCAGAGGAGGCGTCGCTTGGCCGCCAATGCCAGGGAGAGGAGGAGGATGCTTGGGCTTAATGTGGCGTTTGACCGATTGAGGAGCGTCATCCCGACCCTGGAGAGCGAGAAGAAGCTGTCGAAGTCAGAGACGCTGCAAATGGCGCAAATCTACATCTCCACCCTCAGCGAGCTCTTACAGGACAGGGGCTGCGGCCCAGACATCAATCAGCAGAGAGCCAGGAAAAGTGCGTTTTCCGAAGACCTGCGTGGGAAACACCCGGAAAAGGAGGTGAATGTGGAGGTGCCAGGAACGTTTAATAGTGGCAAGACCGACAGCGTTACGGACAGGACGGAGCAGCCGAGCGGCGATCTCCTGAAAACGGAGTTAAAAGACTTAATAAGCCTCTGGGAAAGACCCAGCGGCACCAAATGAGAAAAGACACGCCGGTATTTCACTTTTGGAAGTGAAGCCTTTGTATATATACACACACACACACACGTGTTTGAAATTCTTGAGATTTTTTAAATTGCCATTTTTATATAACATAGTGAATCAAATGTAGTGATTGACAATGTATTTAATAAAACATACTGCGGTCCTCTGCTGGATTTACTGTTGTTTTTGGGGAACTTTGTGCAAAGAGTAGTCTTTAAGGTCAAAAGCAACACACCAGCAAAAAAGACGGAAAACTCGGCGTGTATTGAAAGTAGCAATTTTATTGGAGTTAAAATTATGTACAGGTAATCAAAGACATAATTCTTGAAATTGGTACAAAGTTCTTCCTGCAGTTGGCTTTGTATACTTTATATTGTACTTCAAATGACACAACTGAGAAACTGTATAAAATAAAAATAGGATTGAATTCAGAAAAGTAGTCTACGATTACAACTTTCAATTGCCGGTATTTACAGAACTATTTACATTTTGCTTTTTCCCATTCATTTTCAGATTCGTAGATTAATCTCTCGTAAACGTCAGTGTCCACCTCGGTTTTACAAATACGAGCAAATCAGCTGCTGCTGTGAAAGGGGCTTGAATTGGCCCAGAGTCTGCTAGGAATACAAGAGGCAGAACGTTTGACTGGTTCCTTACGAAATATATCTGCTAAAACTCAAAGCCGAACAGGGCCTCAACAGGGAAGCAACACCACAAGGTTTAAATATACAAAAGGACTTGTTAAATTAAATTAACAAAGGTTCTAATTCTGGTTGGGCACGGGCGACCCCCTCCCCAAAAAAAAAAAATCCAAGACACAGCAAACCCCTGTCCTTATTATGTTAACTGCCGGTGGGTCTTGCGATCAAACTCAGGAATAAATCAGCTTACTGCGCATGTGCGGATGGAACCTACCCTAAATCGGCGCGCAAACTAAATGCATATCAGGGTGTAATACATCACAGCTCCCTGTAGGACCCTCGAACAGAGCCTACATTTCACTAATATATTAAAACAAAAACATTTAAAACAGATACTACCCCCCCCCCCCCCAAAAAAAAAGAAAAAGTAACATTCAAACAGAAGACTGGGTGTGAGGTGACTGAAGCATCATGGGACAAAAGTTAAATTCAAGTGCTTCAAATAAAATATGAATGGTTTTCCAGTCCTGCTAAGGGATTTGTTTCCGACATTGTTTTGTAGTAAAAGCATACAGATAACACTTTTAAAAGCATGTTCTGTGGGTAAGCAGTGAGTGGGGGTGGGGGTGAGGGGGGTTAACACAAGGCTGGATAGACTCGCGGTTCCCGCCATGCGGGATCCAGGTCCTTTGCCAAGCTACGCATCTCATGCTGTGAACTTGCCCATTTCACTCTACTATTGGAAGAAGGAAAAAAAAAAAAAAAAAACGCACACAAGGACCTACAAGCTCCAGACTGAAGAGCATCTTTAACTAACACTGGCTTCGCACCTTAAGATAGGTGGTGATGGAAACACCGGGAGATACTCGCCACGGACAGCCAGCTACGGAAGAGGCGCTGCCAGTGTGCACGTCTACGGGGCGGCCCAGGTTTTTGCCGGACCGTGAACATCTGCTCCGGAACCATCCGGGGATACAAGATGAATCCTGCAAACATACCCGGAGTGCTCCTCTCTGACCGAAGAAGCGAGCACGGGGCCCCGGCGAGAGCGAGGAGATGTGAGGAATCGCCACGCATGCAGCCGCGCTTGCAGGAGAGAACCATGAGCAGGGCAGGCAGCTATGGGCCGGTTCCAGCCAAGGAGCTCTGGGCACAATCTCCCGGCTGCAGACGCTGCACGCGACTGCAAATTAGCCCGGACACGGGTCATGCGGCCACTTGGACAGGAGGATGGGCTGACGGGGGGAGGGGGGGGGCAGAAAGCCCTGCCCCTTCCGTTCTCATTGGTGCCACTCGCGGCTGAACGAGGTCGACCCAGATGAGCGCATGCCGCAGTGGGGGCCACAGTGGGGGCCTGAGACCGCGAATGACAAAAAAAGAGGAGGTTCGTCAGTGACGCCGGAGACAGTGCAGAACACCTCCCTCTGGCCTGGACGCCTCGCGCTAACGGACCTGACGACTATCGATAAGCTATGTGTGGAACGGTCACTGGAAATGGTTTTTTATTTTTATATATATATGCATACCACTCGAAACATGTTCTCTCTACCAGTATGACTGACACCTGGGGGAGGGGAGGTGAAATTAAAGATAAGGTAAGTTGAACATCGTTATTGGCCTCACACTCTTCTGGTGGGGGGAGACTGGCGGCTGCATTTCTGCTGACAGCGAAGCTGCTGCTGCTTCTGTGACAGGTGGCCTCTCCGTGCCCCCCCCCCTCCCCCAGCCAGACGGTCCGGCTTCCTCCGGCGCCGAGCCCAGCCGCTAACAGTGCTCCAGATAGTCAATGACCCGGGAGATGGACTTCTGTCCTGTGGTGCCAACGTCACACTGCGAACAAAAAGAGCGAAGAGGGGGTGTGTTACCACAGTAACATTCTACACACGTCGGGGGGGGGGGGGGGGGGGGGGCTGCAGTCAGCGGTCGACAGACAGCAAAATGAATACCACACATGTCACAGCACACTTACAGGACAGAGGGAAAGTCAGGGGGGGGGTTACTGTGCAGAATCGGGGAACGGGCTTCCCTAGACCCCCACACAGCAACGGTGGAGCCGCCGAGGGACACCGGCCAGCACCACTCACCGTGAGGTTCATGAAATTCAAGAACTTCTTGAGCATTTCTGTCATGATGGAGAAATCCCCTTTGGGTAGGTTCTCTCGCACAGTAGTCACATTCATCTGCAACAGGACAGCAGAGCAGGCCTCAGTCAGTATCCTTCTGCAGACCCTTTCATGTCATCGTCACATCCGGCCCTGAATCCACACCAGGCATTCTGTACTTCCCAACTGCTCCTGGCTTGATGCGGACAGGCAGGCGCACCGGACGACCTTCACGTGGCCGGCGAAAGGCCACCGACAGCAAGATTTACCCCCGTTTATCAAAGAGATTGTAAATGACCAAAGGCATCAGTCATAAAACGCCATCCCTCTTAGAAGACCATTGCTTTTAATGAAAATCTGCTGGACTAATAATGTGTAAAAGGAGCCTCATTACACTACACAGGATATCACAGGATTTTAAATGACTGTGACAGTCTGCTTCAAAATTTGTAATTTTCTACAAAAGGCCTCCTGAAGGCCAATAAAGTGTACGGAGGAGATTGATGGCATTGTAAAGGTCTCATCTGTCAGGGCCGAAGAGGAACACGGGCGTGACGAACACAATGACGAATGACCGGGGGCCTGGGGCCTGGGGGGGGACTCCTACGGGGAGGTGCTACTGCTGGCACACCGAAGCACACAATGCATTTCCTAATTCTTCCTTAACAGGCCCATGACACAGCCGGACGCCATGCACCATCCCATACGAGTACACGCTCTGAGAAACAGCTTCATATTTTATTTTCTAAGTTTATTTTTACCACGATCGTGCCAAGATGACAAAGTAAAGACGAAGTGGCCCTGCTGATGAGGACAGGGACTTACGGGACCCCGCACACGTGGACGGGGACTTACGGGACTCCCTTGGCAGAGGCAGCCCAGTAACAATGCGGTGTAGGAGGCCACAATGCTGTCCTCCATGTGCTTCCCAGCATGCTGCAGAGCTGTGGGCGAAACGGAACATCAGCGAGAGCTCGTACCTACCTAGCAGATCGGGGAGGCACTGAGGGAGGCGTCACCTTTGTTGAGGTCCAGCTCCTCCTCCTCCTCCTCCTTCTTGTCTTTCTTGTCGACGTTGTCGTCGTTCTCGGCCGCCACCCACTGGATCTCGCCGGACGTCTCCTGCCACTCGCCGCTCTGATCCTGCTGTGGCTTGGGCGCGTCATTGATGAAGTCGTCAGTCTCGGCCTCCGCCAGCACCGCCGCCCGCTCCCTCTGGAGGAACAGCTGCGAGGGCACGGCAGGACCTTTCAGACGCCGAGTTGCGGATATCCCAAGGGGGCAACCAGCAGGAGCCCCTCTAGCAGCTAAGTGAGTAAACTGTGTGCGCGCATCACAGTGGTATCCTTACCTGCACCAGGACAGCGATGGCGCTCTGGGACCTCTCTGCCATGAGCTCCTCACCTTTGGCCAGACACACAGAGTCGAAGGGCGCGCTGGACTCCAGCTCCATCTCCACTAGACAGTGACGGTTCCTGGCACTGTACTCCACCAGGTTGATGAGCAGCCCCAGGCCCTGTGCAAACAAGCAGCCTCGGTCACGTGACCGCACCCACGATCCACTTCCTGACGTTAACGTTCGGTCGGTGGGGCCGGATGTGAGCAGAATTCACTGGAAAGCGGGCAGGTGGACTGTCGGCCCATTTTGCATGGATGAATCCCAAACCGGCTGCATAGCGCTCCGGTGACAGAAGGCTGGTCTCTGCAAAGAGCCTGACTGACTCACGGGCCCAGGAAGGGGGGAGCCAGAGTCAGTGACACAGCAAGAAAAGGGAAGAACGGATGCAGTATTTTTAAAAGCGCCCTGGTACATTAGTACACATCACAGCCTTTAAAAGGGAGCCGTCTGAGGCGAGATCTCCATGCGTCACACAGCGGCTAATCTGCAACGGCCACGACGTGCTGCATCAATGGGACATATTCAATCTTTGCCCCCAGCCCCCCAACCTGAGACGGCCCACCGTTATGGGGGCGACGACAGCAGCATACCAGCACGCGGATGTCGAAGCGCTGCTCCTGAGGGAGGTACTGTGGGACCTTCAGCACGCAGTTCAGCGCCGTCACAATGAGAGCCTCCTGCTCACCTGTCTTTGTGCTCCCCCACTCTGAGGAGAGAGAACGAGGCACGATGGTGAGAAGGCGGGGGGGGGAGGACAGATGGAAAAGAGGAAGAGGAGGTGAAAAGAATAGGAGGAGGATGAGAGGTAGAAAGGAGAGCGAAAGGAAGAGGGAGATGAGGAGGGAAGGGAAAAAGAGGGGTTGGAGGGAGGAGCCTCCTCCTTGCACCGAGCGCCTTTATGAGGGACCTCCTCCTCCTCGCAATGAGCGCCATTATGAGCGGCCTCCTCCTCCTCGCAATGAGCGCCATTATGAGGGGCCTCCTCCTCCTCCTCAGACTGAGCGCCTTTATGAGGGACCTCCTCCTCCTCGCAATGAGCGCCATTATGAGCGGCCTCCTCCTCCTCGCAATGAGCGCCATTATGAGGGGCCTCCTCCTCCTCCTCAGACTGAGCGCCTTTATGAGGGGCCTCTTCCTCCTCCTCGCACTGAGCGCCTTTATGAGGGGCCTCCTCCTCACATTGAGCGCCTTTATGAGGGGCTTCCTCCTCCTCCTCCTCGCACTGAGCGCCTTTATGAGGGGCCTCCTCCTCCTCGCACTGAGCGCCTTTATGAGGGGCCGCTTCCTCGCACTGAGCGCCTTTATGAGGGGCCTCTTCCTCGCACTGAGCGCCCTTATGAGGGGCCTCCTCCTCCTCCTCGCACTGAGCACCTTTATAAGGGGCCTCCTCCTCCTCCTCGCACTGAGCACCTTTATAAGGGGCCTCCTCCTCGCACTGAGCGCCTTTATGAGGGGCCTCTTCTTCCTCCTCGCACTGAGCGCCTTTATGAGGGGCCTCTTCTTCCTCCTCGCACTGAGCGCCTTTATGAGGGGCCTCTTCCTCCTCCTCGCACTGAGCGCCTTTATGAGGGGCCTCTTCCTCGCACTGAGCGCCTTTAAGAGGGGCCTCCTCCTCCTCGCACTGAGCGCCTTTATGAGGGGCCTCCTCCTCCTCGCACTGAGCGCCTTTATGAGGGGCCTCCTCCTCCTCGCACTGAGCGCCTTTATGAGGGGCCTCCTCCTCCTCACACTGAGCGCCTTTATGAGGGGCTTCCTCCTCCTCGCAATGAGCGCCATTATGAGGGGCCTCCTCCTCCTCCTCACACTGAGCGCCTTTATGAGGGGCCTCCTCCTCCTCGCACTGAGCGCCTTTATGAGGGGCCTCCTCCTCCTCGCACTGAGCGCCTTTATGAGGGGCCTCCTCCTCCTCGCACTGAGCGCCTTTATGAGGGGCCTCCTCGCAATGAGCGCCATTATGAGGGGCCTCCTCGCAATGAGCGCCATTATGAGGGGCCTCCTCGCACTGAGCGCCATTATGAGGGGCCTCCTCGCACTGAGCGCCATTATGAGGGGCCTCCTCCTCCTCCTCACACTGAGCGCCTTTATGAGGGGCCTCCTCCTCCTCGCACTAAGCGCCTTTATGAGGGGCCTCCTCCTCCTCGCACTGAGCGCCTTTATGAGGGGCCTCCTCCTCCTCGCACTGAGCGCCTTTATGAGGGGCCTCCTCCTCCTCGCACTGAACGCCTTTATGAGGGGCTTCCTCCTCCTCCTCCTCGCACTGAGCGCCTTTATGAGGGGCCTCCTCCTCCTCGCACTGAGCGCCTTTATGAGGGGCCTCTTCCTCGCACTGAGCGCCCTTATGAGGGGCCTCCTCCTCCTCCTCGCACTGAGCACCTTTATGAGGGGCCTCCTCCTCGCACTGAGCGCCTTTATGAGGGGCCTCCTCCTCGCACTGAGCGCCTTTATGAGGGGCCTCTTTTTCCTCCTCGCACTGAGCGCCTTTATGAGGGGCCTCTTCCTCGCACTGAGCGCCTTTAAGAGGGGCCTCCTCCTCCTCGCACTGAGCGCCTTTATGAGGGGCCTCCTCCTCCTCGCACTAAGCACCTTTATGAGGGGCTTCCTCCTCCTCCTCACACTGAGCACCTTTATGAGGGGCTTCCTCCTCGCAATGAGCGCCATTATGAGGGGCCTCCTCCTCCTCCTCACACTGAGCGCCTTTATGAGGGGCCTCCTCCTCCTCACACTGAGCGCCTTTATGAGGGGCCTCCTCGCAATGAGCGCCATTATGAGGGGCCTCCTCGCAATGAGCGCCATTATGAGGGGCCTCCTCGCAATGAGCGCCATTATGAGGGGCCTCCTCGCACTGAGCGCCATTATGAGGGGCCTCCTCCTCCTCACACTGAGCGCCTTTATGAGGGGCCTCCTCCTCCTCGCACTGAGCGCCTTTATGAGGGGCCTCCTCGCACTGAGCGCCTTTATGAGGGGCCTCCTCGCACTGAGCGCCATTATGAGGGGCCTCTTCCTCCTTCCCGCAATGAGCGCCATTATGAGGGGCCTCTTCCTCCTTCCCGCACTGAGCGCCTTTATGAGGGGCCTCTTCCTCCTTCCCGCACTGAGCGCCTTTATGAGGGGCCTCTTCCTCCTTCCCGCACTGAGCGCCTTTATGAGGGGCCTCTTCCTCCTTCCCGCACTGAGCGCCTTTATGAGGGGCCTCCTCCTCACACTGAGCGCCTTTATGAGGGGCCTCCTCCTCACACTGAGCGCCTTTATGAGGGGCCTCCTCCTCACACTGAGCGCCTTTATGAGGGGCCTCCTCCTCGCACTGAGCACCTTTATGAGGGGCCTCCTCCTCGCACTGAGCACCTTTATGAGGGGCCTCCTCCTCCTCGCACTGAGCGCCTTTAAGAGGGGCCTCCTCCTCCTCCTCCTCCTCGCACTGAGCGCCTTTAAGAGGGGCCTCCTCCTCCTCGCACTGAGCGCCTTTATGAGGGGCCTCCTCCTCCTCGTAATGAGCGCCTTTAAGAGGGGCCTCCTCCTCCTCACACTGAGCGCCTTTAAGAGGGGCCTCCTCCTCCTCACACTGAGCGCCTTTATGAGGGGCCTCTTCCTCCTTCCCGCACTGAGCGCCTTTATGAGGGGCCTCTTCCTCCTTCCCGCACTGAGCGCCTTCATGAGGGGCCTCCTCCTCACACTGAGCGCCTTTATGAGGGGCCTCCTCCTCGCACTGAGCGCCTTTATGAGGGGCCTCCTCCTCGCACTGAGCACCTTTATGAGGGGCCTCCTCCTCGCACTGAGCACCTTTATGAGGGGCCTCCTCCTCGCACTGAGCACCTTTATGAGGGGCCTCCTCCTCCTCGCACTGAGCGCCTTTAAGAGGGGCCTCCTCCTCCTCCTCCTCGCACTGAGCGCCTTTAAGAGGGGCCTCCTCCTCCTCCTCCTCGCACTGAGCGCCTTTAAGATGGGCCTCCTCCTCCTCCTCGCACTGAGCGCCTTTAAGAGGGGCCTCCTCCTCCTCGCACTGAGCGCCTTTATGAGGGGCCTCCTCCTCCTCACACTGAGCACCTTTATGAGGGGCCTCCTCCTCCTCACACTGAGCGCCTTTAAGAGGGGCCTCCTCCTCCTCGCACTGAGTGTGCTAAGTCAGGCTCGGCCTCACTCACCATTGTCGTGGGTCAGGTTGAGCAGCACCCCGATGATGGCCCGCATGCAGTCCTCCACCGCTTTGCCCACGTTGCTGCTACGGTCACCACTCACCTCCCGGCTGTAGCGCTGGATCATCGCCTCACAGTGCCGCAGTGCCCTGGGGGGGCCCGAGAACCTCAGAGCACGGATCAAGCCTGGCCAGCGGGGGCCGCTATACCAGAGCCTATCTGAGTTTTTTTTTGGAGGGGCATAACAGGGGCCTTAATTCATGCAGAGGGGCCAGCCTTATTAGCCAATGATATGTTATGAAATGGTCAGTGACAACGGATGGGGCACTCTGGGAGTCAGTCAGCTTTTCAGATACCCTTGTGGCTCCACCCTTGGCCAACATTAACAGACACAGAGATGCACAGGGTGCAGCCCAGAGGGCTGTACTGGGATCAGTCACCAGTGTGGCACTGACGTGACGTGGAGACAGGATGCCTGGTGCATGGTGAGCGATGGTACCGGCACGTAGTGCAGATGATAATGCGATTATACTAACAGGAAGCCATTATTTACAGAAACAGATGGGGTGCGTTCATTATTGGGGGGGCCTTAACGAGGGGCCAATTTTGGGGCTCTGTCCCCCACTACGGCCCTGTAATCAAATTACAGTGCTGGGGTGGATGGGGGGGGCAGCAGACTGTGTCCCCCCACCCCCAGTCGCCTAAGCCTCCCGCTGGCCCCCCTGCCCCAGAGAAATCCGGGTTGTGGCCTCAGCAAGGATGCGCTAACTCAATTAAGAGCAGAAAAATCCTTGACAAACCCCGCGTAGCAGCGAGAGTGACCCCAGATCAGGAGGGGGTGGGCTTTCACTGCATTCCACATGCCCGCGTCTCCGTGTCGAGCTGCACTGAAAGCGGGCAGGAGCAGCGGCGTCTGCTACAGGCCACGCCTCCTGAAGGGCTCGGGGATTATTTTACGCATCGCTGTTGCGCTTGAGAGGCACAACACAGCTGGCACCGCATTAAACAGTGAGGCGGAGGATGAGAAAACATGCACTAACGCACACGCACGAGCACATGCGTGCGCATGCAGCCGAAACGAGGCAAATTAACACAAACCTGGAGCATTATGGTTAAGCCTTTAAAGGGAACATGACGTGTTCGGTCCCCCACGTAAATCATTCCGCCAGAGAGCCACCAGTCGGGGTGACTGACAGACTCTCGGGGGCGGAGTTTGGACAGGAATGGGATGCGCGATCGATCCCCCCCACACAACCGTGCAGAATGGGCGGCGGCCCGACATTTCCGGCATGTGGATCTCCCGAACTTACTTGGCACTCGAGATGATGAGCTGTGACTCCTTGTAGGCGATTAGGTAGCCCTGGTTCTCCGGATTGTGAACTGTCACCTGAGATGAAGAAATGAGGGGAGTGAGACTCCGAAATGGCGGAAAGGACGTGCCACTCCTGGCCCGCGCCAAAGATCCACGCCACACGCAAACACAATAAATAACGCGGAAGGCTTACGCTCTCCAGGACCCGCAGACACCGCTCCGCTCCCCACAGCGAAGCAACCAGGTTCTCCTTGTCGTCTTCCTGACTCAGGTCATCCACACACTCCCTCACTGCGGGAGAGAGACGAATCCGTCACAGAACACGGGTCCACAAAGCAGAACCTGCAAAACTACCTACGAAGGCCCACCCTAGTCCCAACAGCACTTATGCAAACCCCCCCTCCATTCCGCCTCTTACCTTTATCCACAATGTGGTCCAGCCCCCCCAGCAGTCGGAGCTCCTCTTTGAACCAGTCGCCTGCCCGCTTCGAGGTCAGAGACAGCAGTGTTTCCATGGCTAAATGTCCCGTCTGGGGGGGGGAAGTGGAGTCACCATCAGCCAATTCCATCTCAGGGTGCAATGAGCGTTTAATGGACTGTGACGTACTCCTGCAGCGGCCCGACGGCTAAAACTGTTCACACCTCTCATTCGGTAAACCGGGGGGGAAAAAACACACATTTTTAAAGTGCTACATTTGCACAACGTTTATGCGACCCATCTTCAGTAACAGCTTGTCCAAAGTCTGCGTCGGCGTCAATCTCACATGCCTCTCAGGCAGGGTGATTCCAGGATTTCCAAACGTGGAGGAGTATAAGAGGGGCCATAATTCATACAGAGAGGCCCACCTATCATTAACCAATGCAATGTTTAGAATCACTGAGTGACAGGGTAGGGAGCCAATCAGCTTTCAGCTGAGGCCAGTGCTCCTGCAGCCCCCACCCTTATCTGAAGTGGACGTCTTTAGCTTGAACATCTCAACTGAGCCGAGCCAATAGGAGCTTAGGTTACTCAGGTAACACTTGGAGCATGGCTACATCTCTGTGAGAACACAATTTGCTAGTGTTGAGCTCCAATTAAGGTTCATACTTGGTGTTCTTTAGCGCTGCCCGATTTAAGGCGATACCGACATCTGGAAACCATGTGAAAGTCATCAAATGGCCTAGTGCCAAGCAGCCATGTAAAACTCTTTACGAGCGTGGTTTTACACTCCATACTGTAAATTCCCAAGCTTAAGTGACTGACAGACAGGCTGATTAACACCAGCATCATTACATTCAGCTTTATTACCCTAAAATAGCCCAAAGACGCCCAAAGCTATCACTCAACACTGACCTGTACTTATGATTCCTACTGTGTCTACCTGTGTAACGGCTGACCCTACCAGCCATGGGGAATATGAACAGTCTGTCATGCTCGCACGGACACACTAACAGATGCGTTTCAAATAGTTTCCACTAGAGGGAGCAAAGGATGTCACGGGGAGCAAAAACACCTTTTATATCTGAAAGAGGTGGCTTGGGGCGTGGACAGTGCCCCTGTGACAACATGCATGCCCCCCCAGCAGCCCCCCTAAATATACTAATTGGGTCTGAATAATTGCATTATTATTATTATTATTATTATTTAAATTTATATATGTGGGCTAAAATTTTGTGCACCGGGTGGCCAAGTGGCTTCAGTTTGCGAAAAGCGAAGTTAAAGACAGAAAAAGATAATCAAGCTCGTGGAAGCAAGACAGTCTGAACGAGGAATCAGAGCTAAATACACATTTGTAAAAGCTTTAAAATGTCACTGCAAAGCACTGCATAAATAACACTGGTTTTAAAAACTTCTGCTTCCTAAAGATGGCAATCTAGCGCAAGTAATAGTTGTTGACATCAAGGCCAAATGCATCTGACCGCCACCTAACAGACCAACTGGCCCCAGTCTGGTCCACCCAATTGAAATGGTCTTAAACTGCCACTGATATCAGAGCTGCTCAGCTGGCACTTTCATGCAAAGTGACTTATGCTCAGCTGTGGGTTTTACCGGAGCAATTCCGCTTAAAGTACTTTGCTAGAGAGTACTAGAGGAGAGCTCCTGCCGAGAGCTCGTCTGGGAGGCTTCGGGCCGAAATCGCGGCCCCCCTGCCATTCAGTGACATTTGCAGCGGTCCAAAATGAAGAGGTGTGTTCTTGGGGTGTATTAATAGGACTGACGGCACCGGCAAGGTTCATCACAGCACACGAGCAGGGAATTTGAGAAGGCCGAAGAGCCCCAGTCACGATCCCGGATGAAGGCTCACCGTGATGTTCTCCAGGTCCAAGTGCTTGTTGTGCACCCTCTCACACAGCTTACGGATCTTCTCCTTGACTCGGCTCATCTCCTTGGCCGTCATCTGGTCCTCGGCACTGTAGTCCTGGTCCAGCTCCAGGAGCCGGATCATTAGGTCCAGGCTAGCCCGGTCCAGGTCCATGTTGAGCCGGTCCCGGCTGAGAATGTACATCAGGGAGGCCGTGCACAGCGCCAGGTTCTGAGATGCGGGGGAGGAGCGAGTGAAACTCAGTTTATAGAGGAATGGCAGCAGTGATGCCCTTCGGCGTGGGCGCAAATAAAGCCAGCGTTAAGCAGGAGGGCAGAGGGCATCCCTCAGTCTAACAGTGATTATGCCGGTGGGCGTACCGGGTGTTGAGGGGCATCGTTCAAGGTCTTGAACACCTGGGCGACCTTCCCCCGAGCTCTCAAATGCATCCTGAAGCTAGGCATGGCACACCTCGTGGCAAGGCTGATGACACTGGAGCCGGGGGGATAAAGACATGTAAAAAAAATGAAGGTGCAGATCATTTCAGGATCGGAGGGGTTGGCGGCGAGCTTAAGATAGACGTTACCTAAGGCAGCGCGTGTTGAGCGGCTGGCCGCTCTTAAGGCCCGTGGCCAGGTACTCGAAGTCATCTGTGAACTCCTGGTTCTCGCCAAACTCAACCACGTCATTGAAATGCTTCACGTGCTGGACGACGGTGTACAGCTAATCGGGGAAGGGGGAGGGGGCACAAAGACGAGCATCATGCACAACAGTGACATCAACTATAAACTTCTGCTCTACAGCGCCCCCTCTTGGCTGCAAATAGAACTGGAAGTATGCAAAACACAGTACGATGTGGGATTTTTATAGAAGTTTCACAGAAGGCGAAAAAAAAAATAAAATAAAAAAATCACTCTTGGTGTCACCACAGCACGGACCGAAGAACTAAAGTCTGCTAACATGCAGCGGTCTGGCTCCAGGCAAGGGGATTTGCCGAATACATTAAAGCCGTCCAAAGCACCACAATGGACACGTGTGCGATAAAGATGCCTCCACATCCTTGATGGATACAGCAGGACCTGAGAGGACTAGAGCCCAGTTATTCTTAGCATGGGGGGAGGGAGAAGAAAACACAGGAGTGCATTTCCTGGTCAACGGCCAAACGCAGAACATGGGCGTAAATGAAAGTGCAGGTGGACTCCAGTAGCATAACGTGCACTGTATATATTTTCAGAGGGAGCTTGAGCAGAGAGCGGCAATTAAAGCAAGTGACCCTGTTTCGTCAGCCAGAAATAACGACAGATGATTCATTTTAGAAATTTAGAGACATAACAGAGACTTTTAACCAATAAATGTGACTGAAAGGTTGCAATATACACTTAGGACTGCCAAGCAATTACGTAAACCATGCATTCAATATTGCTGCAATTCCTTTGAAAGGAGCAAGATGTAAAAATACTTCCAGGTTTGCTAGCAAAGCTGGCGGGGGGAGGGGTGATCATGAATGTGTGAGTGGGGGGAGGGGTCAAGCATTATTTTGCTTTTCTTTCCTTGAAAAGAGGCTTTTAAGTAGCTTGAATAGAAATGTTAAATTGTTTCTGTGCTGTACGGGGTTTAAGTGTTGTCTAATGACCTGATGACCCCTCCCTGTGCATGGTCTGGCCTCCTGGGGGGGCGTTCAATAATAATCATCCATCTTAAAAGCGAAGCATCAGGTCCCCAGGCTGTGGTGTGGGGGGGGCCTGAGGCTGGCCAGGAACGTGGGCAGAACCCGTACAGGAAACAGATTCACCGGCGCCTCCCGGAGTGAGGCTCACCTCCTTGTGCTCCTTCCTGCATTTCAGGGCCGTGACGATGTCCTGGCACGGCTCCGCGGGGAAGGTCACCGACTTGATGACTTTGGAGGGAGGCGGCGGCGGTTTGAACACCCCCTCGTCGTTTTTGTGGGAGTTGGTCTCCTTGCTGCCCCCTGACAGACTGGCCTGCGGGGAAGGAATGGCCGGAATTACGGACGCAGGAAGCAAAAGACGGAGCGAAACGGACTGTGGAGCAGGAAGGCTGGGCCGCGGCGTTTTAAAACGAGCGAATGCGAACACCACCTTTCCAAGGCCATGCATTCTAAAATGTTTATTAAAAAGAATTAAACACAGCCTACAGGCACTGACTGGAGCAGGGCTGCAAAACACGTGCGTGACAAACAGCCCTTCCCGGGGTAATAGTGGGGGGTGTAGTTTGACATTTCAGCTCAGCCACCAGATGCACAGAGCCTCATTTGCATGGGCTTGGCTGAGCTTCAGCCGAGGAGCCTGGGAGACAATAGGCCTCTTTAACAGGAGCGGCCATTCTGATTGGCCGGGGGAGTCAGGCAGGACAGACAGTCTTACCGGAGCAGTCTTCGAGCGGGACAGGGGCGGCGGCGGGAGCAGATCCTCCGGTTCCGGCTGGTTCCAGTGTCTGGCGTTGTAGACGGCTTTGGTGGGGGACTGCAGGGAGGGGGTGGGGGAGGGGGAGTCAATGCAGGCTCAGTGAACCCACCCAGGTCTTACAAAGGCCCTCGCTGTGAGGGGCCTCCAAGGCAGCCCAAAGCCCCGATGACATCATTTCCATGTTGCCATTAGCCTAATGGTGGGTCACCACAATGCCTAGGAGGACAAACACAGAGTCCGCAGGAGTGTGGAACATTCTTGATCTTCACACACTCTTAATAATCTCGCTGACTAGCCTAACATGAGACTTACAAACAGCCGTGAGGACCATTACGTTAAAGGGGAAATCAATCAATGCACAGTCAGTGGTATTTATGTCGGACATCATCTACTTGCATATCTATCAGGCTGATTTGCCCAAAGAGACTTACAGAAGAGGGATGGGTTCAAGGGTTGGGATTCAAACCCATGACCGTTGTGTTATTAAAAATGTTGAGCTACAGGAGTTACACCTACACCATCTTCATCACCATCATCATCAACCGGGCATCTTATAGGTATTTGTCTTTGGTTCAGTTTGACACATTTGAACAAATGAACACCAGGACACTCGATCCAGTCAAGTGGGAGGGGGAAGAGCTCCACCTGAGCGGGTCACAGACGCAGCCCGGCAGGACCGACGCGCTGCGGGGAGACCCTCCCCTTTTCACAGGGTCGGGAATTCCAAAGCCAAATCTCCAACGTGGAAGCAGCAGGATTCATTACGTAAAACAGACGCCCGGCATAAGGGAAAAGAACAAACCAAAACAGACACGCACACTTTGCTGGCCTGCAATGCCATTTAACTGCAGGGCGTCGGGATTAATCGTCAGGGTGATAATACCGCAGAGGACTCTCTGGAGGTAACGGGTGGCGGGACTTACGGAAACCACCAGCGATTCCGTGACGGCTGTATTACAAAGCAGGGCTGCAGCTATAAGACGCTCCCCCATCTCGCCCACTGACATTTCCCAAAACTCCAAAGCACCCCTGCCGTGGTCCCTGTCCACAAAGGCCAGCGCATGTGGATGATGACGGAAATGACAGAAGCTTTGTAATGAAAGACTGCAGGGGAGAGTCCTACGATTGATAATTCAAGCCCTCGGAGCGGGACATTCGCACCTTTACGGAAACCTGATAATGTGTCACAAACGCGCCTCCCTCTGGCGCAAGGGCCGTGTGATCATACGGAGACAATTACAATCAAGCAATAAATGGCCATAATCGGATTAATCATCGTTTAAAAAAAAAAAAAAAAAAACGAGTAATGATTACACTCCTGCCAGTCTTAATTTTCACATTTAAACAATTATCACTCAGTTTTCACCCACCGTTTTAAAAAATCTAATGGGCTGTAATAAGGACGGGCACATTGCCAAAGTGGTTCTGGGGGGAGACGGCGGTAACCAGCATGCACACAAACTGGAAACGATGGGAAAAGAGAAACGACCACAGAGAAGACCTTAAAACCAGACTCCACAGCTGGAACACACTCTCGTTCTAATTAAAATGCCTTACGCTTACTGAAATGATCCCTTACCTACGACAACCTGTAGGGGGAGAACAGGCCACCCAAGACAGGCTGTAGAACACCCCAGTCGTTTAATGGGTCGTTTTACTGTCAGCTGCTCCGACCAGCCTAGCAGACATGTGTTACCTAATCCTGAAGCACTGACTGCGTGCAAAACAAGCAAAGATCTTGTTGGATCCTCCAACCTTTGACATCTGCAAGGAAGTCCCTCGACGGAGAATATCCGATTCCCCCCAAAGCACGTAGTTAAATCCACTCCACCCGACAGTCATCACTCCAAACACATGGGCCCATTGGGCCCGGATCATCAGCCAGACGATGCCTGGCCCACTCTGAAGCACATGCCGGACAGCAGCTGGTGGCTAACAGACTATTCAAACGGCTGAGCCTCAGCTTCCAGATCCAGCAAAAGACCTTCTAGACTAATCACAAGTTCATCAGACGCAATGATCCTCTCAAGTACCTCCGGTTGATATTACACAGAACGGAGAGATATCGATTAACAGGGTAGAAAGGAAGAGAAAAGGACAATGCAAGCGAATGCAATCTAACATTCGGCTTAAGAGAGACCACACAAGCACTGGGCGCTGTATCAGAAGTCCGCATGATATAGTGGTTACCTTCTTGGGGCCGCTGAAAATCTTCCGGCTGCTTTCCTTGGATTTCTCCGACTGCTTTCCCTGGGACCTCTTCTGCGCTCCGGGTGCCACTGGGCAGGAATCCTCCGAGTACTCAGAGACATCTGCAGGAAGGGGGGGAGGGTGGGGGCAGGTGAGGGTGAGACCGGTGAGGAAGGCAGGAGACTGGAGAAGTCTTCCCCAACCCAGTCCTCGGGGACTCACAGACCGTCAACATTTCTGCTCCCACTTGGGAGGGAGCAAAAACATGGACTGTCTATGGGTCTTGGAGGACCGGCCTGGGAAACAACGAGTTAGAGGAAGATGGGGAAGACAGCAGGAGATTCCAATGCTTCGGACAAAATAGGACACATGACACGACAGCAAAGTCCTCATAGGCAATTAACCAGCGAAGTTCAAAAATGTAGCTAAAAGACACAAAACACCGGGGTGGAAGGGGGGCTTAAAGAAACAGCTGATGTTGATTTGAGATGATATTATAACCTTTAAGCTAAACTTCACAACCTGTGAGCTCCTTGACAGAGACTTCTGATCATTCTGATTCTGAATCCACAGATCTGCTCCTAGCAAAAATAACCATTAGACTCCAGGAAGTACATTTTTGCACATTTAAATATTGGGGCTGCAGAGGAGCTTCTTACCGAACCGTGACGGAACGAGTCTGGACAATCAGGATGCTACTGCCCCCTACAGACAGCTACCGGAACACGGTAGGTAGCTTAACCGCAATTACAACTGCAGGTGCTGATGACACAAATATAAAGTCGTCAGTTGTCTGTCAAGCCAAGACACGAGCGAGGCTCCTGCCGTCCGACGGGATTTACGTTTACTGCGGGGCTCGATGAAGCGAGCTCAGAAGCTTAAGAGGGAAGACGATGTAATTAAGCAACAAAACGATCCGCATTTGCGCTATCGGCTCTGCAAAATTTAAAAAAAAAATACCATTATGCCGTTAAAGGACTTACGCCTCATTCTGCATGCCTGTTAAATGGGGCTTACAAGCGAGCTGCGTAAATAACCGACAGCTTTTAGCAAAGTGCTGCTTTTCCTCTCACAGGACACCTATACCCCTCTCTCAGTGAAGATGGCTCAGCCCAGCCATCTAACATGGAGCCTGCAGGGCTTCACAGCTGGGCTCAGCATTCCGCCCTGGGGGGGAACATCGCTGGCGACTATAAATTGCAATGTGACTGTGCGTCGTAGGGTGAGAGCAAGTGCCCTGATTGAATGCTCAAGCTAATGCCTCTGTCCAAAGCACTTTCACCCAATTATACATTAACTCTAACAGGGTCATTTGGTTCTGTATCTCCAACGTATAACTACAGGGACCCCCTGGACCCAACAACCATATGTGAATCTCCGGAATCCGGCTGATGTGAAAGTGGAACGGATAACCTACCCGTGTTTGTGCTGGCCTGACTGTCCTGGCTGTCAGCGCTTAGGGGTGTGGCCAATGTCGCCTCGGTGACGGCCGCTGCTGCCGCCGCCGCCGCCGCCTTCTTCTTGGCCCTCTTCTTCTCGGCGGCCAGCGAGCCCTCGTCCTCCTCATCGCTGTCGCTCTCGCTCAGGTCGTCAAAGCCGAAGTACTTGATCTTGTAGGTGGCACTGCCCGACGCGGCGGGATCCCCGTCGGCCCCCTGGCCCTCGCTTTCCTCGAACCCGAAGAAATCCAGCTTGGTCTCCTTCTTGGACTTGCTTTGTGCGGGCCGGAATCTGCATTGCAGAAGAGAAGGCTTACATGCGTACCTTGGCAGTCACTGGAAGCTCAGCCCAGCCCTAATCATGCCTAGTCGCCTCCTTGACCGAATGAATGTGCTTCACTTGCACATCGCTTTGGACAAAAGCATCTGCCGAGTATATAAAGTGTATAAAAGACATGGGTTTATGAACTGGCGGCTGCATTCATAGGTTATAACCCCGCAAGAGAGACACGACCTCAGAGGCCTAAGGAAGCGATACGCACACTGAGCATGCGAGAGCCCAGACGCGCCGTCGGAATTCACCGGAACCGAAGCTAGGCTAGGAAGGAACGACTTTACTGCCTCTGCCACAGCTACCATTAAATGATGAAGACAGCACTCATGTTAAATAGCAGGTGATACGACGGTTATTTTTTAAAAAAAGAATTTCAGATAAGATTGATGTCAAAGTTCTTGATAGCTACAGCTACAGCGGGCCACACGCTCACAGAAGTTCAACAGAATTAAAAATGAGAATCACTAAAACATGTTTAGCCAAGACACGGTTTTCAGGGTCACAATGCAGGTCGTGTAATAATTACACGCTGCTAAATGTGCCAGAGTCGCTATCTGGTAATCACTAGAAGCTCCTTCACGTGCCTAAAGCAATTCACAGCTGCCTCTTAATTTGTCTTGCCTCATGTGAGCCGCGATAATGAAAACCGCCTTGCTGTTAAATTTAGCTTAGGGTGCCCCGCCCTGTTTTGGTCACGTGATCGTGGGACCTGCCTTGCACAGAAATGACACACGCGATAACGGCACGCCATCGGCCGGACGGCATACCTGGCAGGCTTGGCGGCCACCACCTCCGTCTTCTTCCTCAGACGGCCGGCCTCTCCCAGGTCAGCAGGCGCCGTCGTGGAGGTGAACTCCTCCATACTCCTGTCCATGGAGTCCTGGATGGTGACGTTGCAGATGGACAGGCAGGATGGGTGCAGCACCGTGTAGTCCCGCGTCCGGCCTCTGGGGGTGCCGTCCACCTGGCCGCTGACCCTGAGGGACCCGGAGCTGGACAGCGGTTTGCCATCTGCACCAGTCGCTTGTCTGGCCTTGTTGGGCCGGTGATACGTCCTGCAGTTGGGGGGACGGGTGAGCCCCTGCGAGGGATCCTCAGCCGGCACCTCGCTGTCGCCCGTGCCGGGCTCCCCGCTCTCCCCTACGCCAAGGAAGTCCCCACACAGGTCCGAGGCCACGTCCCCCCCGCCCCGCCCGTCTCCCACCTTCCACGCGGATGCCGGGTCGACCAGCTCAGAGCTGGACGACACCGACAGACCAGCCACAGAGTTCCAGCTGCCCAGCGGATCCCGGGCCTCAGTCTTTAGCGTGGTACTCTGGGAGGTGGGCTTCTTGTCGCTTTCCGAGGCGTTTTTATACCAGGAATAGCTGTCCTTCGCTGCTCCCTCGCTCGACCATGTCCTCCCTGGGAAGAGCGGAGGGGACGTTAATGGCCAATATCCAGAGATTGCAAGCATCCAGCGTGTAAACAGTCAATTACGCTGCCCAAATACATCTCCTGGAAGACTGTCCAGATGACACTTAAACACTGTCTGCTCTGTCCCCCTTTGTTTTCATCCATTAGTGCTTTATTTTCCCCATGTATACAGATTTATGTGGAGGTTGCAGGAGGAAGAGATAGAGCCACATCTATTCTTACACCTCCCAACTGCTGGACTTGTCATGCAGATCCTGCACCCCCAGGTCTGGGGCTGTGGATGCACCCGCCACACCACAAATTTGGTGTCCCAAGGAGAGTAGTCCCTACTCCCAGCTGGGAGAAGCAAAGGGTAAAGCCCCGGGTTCGAGGGGAAGCTCCGTCGCTCGTTACATGTGTCCGGGTCAATGCCCGAACAGGAAGACGCATCAGTGTACTGTAAGTGACATAAGACCGACACGACAAACATCTGCTGCCACACAGGACTTAAGCCACAGGCGCTTCCGAGTCACGGGACAAAGCGCCAGGTTTTGGGAGAACTGCAATTCCGCAGCTGCAAACTGCACTGCTGCCGCCACGGCCTTGCGTTGCATAACAAGGGTGAACATCACAACACGCTGGGCCCTTGTGTTATCTTCAGGTGGCAGGAGCCCTACGACTCTTCACAAGACAGATCTTCTCTCAGATAGGAAACCATAAGACGCGATCCCGGGGTGAAAACATCCAGTGCGAGAGCGGAAATACAACACAGAAAGGTGCGAGCAGGTTGAGGGCGGGCACAGACCACAACACAGGGCACCTGGCACCTGGCACCTCCGCCATGCGCCAATCGGCAACCGGCACCCCGTCCTACCAAACACAGCCAAGGCAACAAGCACTTCATCCTTACAGTGAAACCCCTCGCCATCAACACTTCATCATATGCTGTGTACTTTAAAAACATTCATAAGAAAGCATCACTGCAGGGATGCAAATAACTGTACAGTGTCTAAAAAAGGTCATTTTTATAGCAAAAGACCAGAGATTTTTTTTCCATAAAAGGGACTCGTCTGTACAGAAAGCTTAGTCGGCTAGTCATAGAACAATATGCACTGGCAAGTCTGCCATTGTGTTTCCAAGGGAACCACTCAGGAAACCAAGAGCACACTGGCACAAGCCAAGTACTCCACATGAATGACATCCAGTGACGAACCTGGATCTACATGGCATTTTAAAACAAAGGCAGCCTGATTATGGGCCTTGTATCAGACGATACAAATTCATGCTTATTTATAAGCAGTTTTATAAGGGGGGGGGGGGACTACTTCACGGTCTCACTAAGAACAGTAAGTTGTTGTTAAACAAGATGAAGGATCTGAAGAGCAGGTAGCTACAGACGCCCACAGCGCGAAAAGTGGGCCAGCAAATGGTTTGTTAGCCTTCTCCTGAATTCTGTGGCGTTCATTCGACAGAATTGTTCAGAAGTACGACAAAAGCACAAGACAAATGATGCAGTTCCTGCCTGCGGGAAACTCGGAATATTCCGTCCCAGTTGCACGGCCCTGAGTGGAGGCGTCCAGTCGCAGGTGACGGGGACCGACGTGCGAGACACCGATGCCGCAGGGACTTCGCTAGAGCGCGCAGTGATGGCTCATCGTCACAAACGCAGCTAACTGGACTGCATGGAGAAAACTAGGGAGATTTGGGGAGGTTCAGACAGGTGGGAACAAGTCCAGGACCCCAGTGCCATTCCCCCGTTCAGTGGGAGAGAGACCGGAAGAGACACCAGCTCAATCTACGCACCATGCAGAAGAGATGCTTGATAATGAGTCAGGTATCTCCCAAGTCGGCCCCAGTCACTGCGCACGGCTTCTGCTTCACTGCATATTATTCTCCAGTTTACTACATTACATACTATCAAAATTAATTATCTTGGCTTTTGAACAAAAGTCGTCCTAAAAACCATCAGCAGGTCACCTTCCCCCTGTAAGATCGAGGTAATTAAGCCTGGGTTATTAAGCCCCTCCGCAGGTAAACAGACGCTCCACTCGATCGCGTTTCTCCACATGTACTGTCCGACCAGCTCCGTGTTGTGACACACTGACATTGCCTCAGCTCTGGTGTGAATCATCGCTTACAAAACACTCAGAATCACTGCAGTCATCCAGTTCCATGATGGCAGTATTTACATAACAGGTTACAGAATTATGCTTAACACCCCGTATATTTAAAACAGCCTGTATACATTCTAACCATATCAGTGAGACTAACTGGACACCATGCAGGACACACCAGCTTCTCCAGTTTATTTAGTGTCTCTGAAGCGCCTTTGGATTTGACAAAGGTCTATGGCAGTGTTCCCAAAATCCGGTCCTGGAGGGCCGGTCTACAACACAGTTTGCAGGTTTCTCTGCTCAAACACACCTTATTCAGCTCACCAGCCAATTGCCGAGTTTATCGTGTGTGTTTTAGCAGAGAACCCTGGTCTTTGACATTAGGCACGCAGAAAAAGGACACTCCTCTTATATAGTTATAAAGACCGTCAGTACACATTTCACTGAGAAACGCTTCACCGGTGATGTACAATGAGGAATTAAACTTCGCACCTCAGTTTAATAGATGTTCTCTAAATGGAAAGTGTTACCCAGCTGACAAATGGTGTTTATATGAAGATATTCCGGCAGCTTTGCAGTATGTAAACATTACAGGTTCATCCTGATAGCTGAAGAGGGTAGCTGTGCAGCATGTTATGACAATGTCGAGAACTCCCTTTGCAGGGTGGATACCCAGTAACACATATTCCATATTTATTAAGTTTTATCGAGTCACTGGGGGATGGTTACTTTTATTCTTTAAACTTCAGCAAGACTTTAGCAAGATGGTTTTAAGGTGAATCATTTTCTATTCTTAAATATCCACTTACAGAATTTACACTTTCAAAAATAAAACTCAGAAAACTACTTATCAAACAGAAGTTCACTAAAGAACACTAAACAAGTACCTGAGCCATATCAAAGAGCCGTTTCTGAGTTTTCAAATAATTAACCTCATTAAAACCCCCAATAAAACCCATCAGTTGATGAGCCCTTCATAGTGTTCAATAGGCATTAGCATTAATGTGGCCGCAAAGTCGTTTTAAAACTTTATTTAATCCACACACATTGATCTTTTTATTCCAATGATTCTAAGCAGTTAAAGGAGCCTTAAAACCACTGACCGGTGCCCTTGAAGCGGTCATCCTGCATTAAACTGATGCTTAAGGGTAAAACCAATTTCAATTTCTGTAGCACAGATTACCACACCATTAAGTTGCACCGGTCATGTTCAAAATGGAATAAAACAATTAGCAAGAAGCTGATTGGCTATTGACAGCACACAAGCCAATGCTGTTACTGATGTTGAGCCGTTTATGGGCAATGGACTGACTTTGGTTTCTTCTGAAACCAGTTTGGAAGTTAAGCCTTCATGTAGGTACTGCTTATGCGAAGGACAGCAGGTTCTGCTAGCAGTTCAGCAACCACACCTGTGACATCCAAACGGGTCTCTCTGTTATACCCTCACACAAGGAGTTTCACCCGAATTATTTCATTCAAATTCAGCCTGCTGTACCGGCAGGTAAACAGAAGCTTGTTAAAGTCATACTGGATAAAATCGTCTGCCTGATTAGCTAACAGGAGGGGTGAGGAGCAGATTCAACTTTGTGAGTCAGCCCAGCGTTAGAGCGCTGCCTGTCTGATTCGAGGCCGTCATGCCAAGAATGTGTCCAATGTCCGATCCCCGCGTAGCCAGGCCTGCCGTCCCAGAGTGCCCCCCACGGACCCGTCTGGGCCTGTCAGACACCCGCCGAGAACAAGTTATTGTCATCTTTTTGATATGCAGTTCCAGTGACCCTGGCCACATGCAAATCACAGCCTACGAGGCTTCTTTCTGATAACAATAACAAAAGAGAAGCAGGGAACGTCTGCAACGCGTGGGGGCTTTCTGTGCGCAAACCCCCCCAGGTCAAGACACACTGCAGCACAGCATCCCATTCAGATCTGTTCCTTTCAATCCTCCTGCACTTAATGGAGTTACTCTCCAGCAAGACCAAAAATAACCAGCATTAGCGATGAAATTTTTGCTTGTGCAGCATTTTTCCCCAAATTAACTGCAGCTTCAGTGATAATCATTCAAAATATACCTTCTAATTCATTACAGAACTGAGTATACATAACAGTGTATTCGACCAACTATAGATGTACCCTTGATAGGCTTAATAGTATTGTTTTTAAATTGATGTTTAAACAAAGGCTTTTGTGACCTTCTAGCTCAGTGTTTTCCAACCCGGTCCTCAGGGACCCACAGACAGTGCACATTTTTTTTGCTCCCTCCCAGCTCCCTATAAGCAAAAACGTGGACTGCCTGTGGGTCCCCAAGGACCTGACTGGAAAACACTGCTCTAGCCTAAAACCAGACCTTGTACTGTGCTTTGATAGTTTTCGCTTTGATTTGATGATGACATGCTGCAAGACCAAGCAACCATCAACTTTCAAAAGGAGCTGATCCTCGGACTGTGACGAGGTGGACTGCCATGTATTTTAATACCCACTTATTGGAGATAAATTATATTTTTTCCATACTCTACACCAGTGTTTCCCAACCCAGTCATTGGAGAACCTCAGACAGTCCATGTTTTTGCTTCCTCTCAGCTCCCAGTGCGCCTGCAGCAGGTATTCAGTGTTCCTGATTGGCAGGGAGCTGGGAGGGAGCAAAAACGTGGACTGTGCGGGGTTCCCCGAGGACTGGGTTGGGAAACACTGCTCTACACACCACCACTCTGGATAAGAGGCTCTGTTGAGAATGTAAACACTAAACACTACTAAAACATACACGATAGCAGACTATTTCCTGCATGCCTGTTGGGGCAGGCAGCCCTGATAGCACACAAAACACAGACTAACTGCAACCATCGGTTGAATTAACTGTGTCGGTGGGACTCAGCAATTACTTTAATTTTATTCATTTTACTTTCTTGTGGATTATCTAACTGTAGTAACTGAGCAAAGACCACTGACCTACTGAATTCTCCTGTCCTTGCATTTTAAATGCATAAGCTAAGTCTACGCCACTTAGCAACACACCACGACAACCTGACAAGGACCATTTACATAAGTCTCTAATCCCACAGAGGGTGGGATTTTCCAGATGCTGTCAATCTCTGATTGGTTGATCCTGATGCGATGCAGCTCAGTAACCAATAAGAAGCGGCAGACAGCAGTAGGCATAAGGCTGGCAATACAGTTACCGACAAAAGGCCTGGAAACCAGGAGGTAGCACACAACAGACAGTCACGAGCACTTACCTGTATTGCTGCTGAAGGCCCAGCTGCTGGTGTCCTTGTCACTATCCAAGATGGCACCATCCCAACCGGGGGCAGCGGCCTCTATGCTAGCTGACTGAGCCACTCTGCTGTTGGGCCCGAACGGGGTACGCGGCCTCTCGCCGCAGCTTGGCTCAGCGGGCGGGGCCCGAGGCTGAGCAATGTTGCGTGAGGTGACGGGCTTCGAGTCGTCATCGCTGTCGAAGCCGAAGGGATCCTCTGAGCTGTCCTCTTCCACGCGACGGGGCTTTTTGGGAAGCTCGCTTACCTCGGGCCGGAAGCCCGGCCTCTTGGAGCCCACCGTAGCCGTTGTCTCCCCCCATTTGGTGCTGAGGGTGGCCTTCTTGTTAGAAAATATCTCATCGAACTTGGAGCTCCCATCCCCTCCCTTGCGACTGTAGGTTTTACCAAATCGTGATGTCATTGTGATGCCTGTTTCATATTCTCTGTTCCAAAAGGGGGGAAAACAGATGAGGTTCGATAAGTATTCCCAATTTATATTTGTTACATTCCAAAGCCACAAACATAACTTTCTTTTAAGTCATGCAGTCACTCAGTTTTCCAAAACTAGACGAAGACTGGGAGGTCAAACAGATTTCTCCTTATTAAACTACAACCACATAAAACACAAGTTTATGTCAAGCATTTTAATAGCTACAATTCTGCTCTGCAGAACAGAATGTAATTTTGGGCGAAATCCATTTGTACATGACAAACAGCTCCACGAAATATTATTCAATCATCAGCCTTCAGGAGCTTAAGGATGAATGTGTCTTTTTCGAGTTCCAGATCTGATAAAGCACAACTTCTAACCTTGGCATGACCGCATTTGAAAAAGCACAATAGGCAGCTTACAAAAGTCATACTTCAATCCACAGACAAGCTTCAAAAAACTGCATTAAATTAAACTATAAATATACACACACATTTTGACAGCAGAGCACATAAAATACATCCTGAGTAGCCAAGAAACGGTCAAATACTCCTCCAGCAGATGCTAAACTGCTCACGTTGCAGGTCAACAGACAAAATAACTAAAGATCAAAAGAAATCTTTAAAGCTGTCCGCAAGGGTTATCTTTTCGATTCAAGCATGCAACAGAACAGTATTAGTTTCTCCAAAAATCTTTTACTTGTCATAGTAGCTGTATACTGTGTTAGATGCTTCTTGATAGCCAAAAAATATTCTTCACCATAATTTCAAAGGTACATGAGTGTAAACATATTCTCTGTGTGGTATATATTTCAATATGAAATAAATACAGGTGATGTACAATGAGAAATTAAAACCCCGTATTGATAAATCAGCTGCACTCTCCATAAACAGGAAAACTTTCAGGATTTTCTGAACTGGTAATACACCCTACCACTAACTCCAAGAAGCACAAAATTTCCGGAAAAACCATAACTTCCATGATGAATCGGTCATGATGAGGGAGAAATCAATGACTAGCCAGGAGTGGGGGGAGTTAATTTCTGATACGTGATAGTTGCTGGTAAAGCACTGCGCATGCGTAATCCCCGAACCGTGTCTCAAACTGGAAAAGATGGACCCATCCAAAGGACTCCATATCGGCGTATTTGACATACATTCCAGTTATTATACCGAAACTCGCTCCAAAATTGAACGAATATCCGAATAACAACAATATAAGGTGAACTGATGTCGAGGCAGATTTAATGCATGGGGTGACTGTAAATGGCATTCAGACAGGCATGCATACCTATCACACTAAAGACATTTACTTACGAATAGGAAAAGAATCGCAATATTAGACTTTTTCATTATTCAAACCCTGCTATGTGGGAAGCAAACCGAAATACCGGCAGATACGTCCCACCTTAGGAACACCTATGACGTTATTTCACAGTTGTTTGTATGATACGTTAGTGTTCAGTATTTGGTTTTATTTAGCTGAATACCGTCTCGCACACACATTAACACAGATTAATTCAGAAGCGGACAAGGGTCCAGCCACCTAGCTCATTAGCCAGGTAAGCTAACGCTCATCTAAGCAGATATCGAGAGCAACTCCATCCAAAGGCCCGTCTAAGATGCGTGCCGTTATCAAAATACCATGCACATCTTTACTTTTACCCACAGAAATGGAGCCCGCTCAAACGTCAATATTTCCAAGTAGTCAAAGCAGACGAAATAGCTCTCTGCCTGCTGAAAATCAAGCGTGACTTTGGAGGAAAAGCTGTATATCTGGCCATGCAGGCAGAAGCCTCAACGTGTTTCCCATTCCCTGTGGTTATATAGCACAGCTGACAGCTGCCTGTCCCAGCACAGTTATTTACATCAGACTTTAAGGACGAGAGGATCACCGCCGGGTCTGCTAGCTAACTAGCTAGCATGTTAGCTACACTAACCTCACTTCTCAGCATGTAAGGTCCCGTGTAACCTTCATCCAACTCCGAACTACCATTTTTTAATTACATCACCGTACCAAAAAGGCACCCGGCGAGGTAACCGACCTATCTGCCGCTGGAGAAGGCCGAACCGCTTCAGTCACACTCCGGAGACGGCCGCTTCTTTCCACTCCAACCGACAGGGCCTCTTCTCTAAAACCTCCTCGCACAATATAAACAAGGCGCCAACTACTTGAAGCGAAGCCGGCTGCGGTGACTTCAAGCAATGCGACGATTTTCGCAACACCGGCGCCAATAACAATGCTTGTTTTTAAAGTTGTAATTCTCAAATTGTTAAGTACTTGGCTATTTAAAACTCGACTGAGTCGATTATGCTTCGCCGATGGCTTCCATTCGGATTCCCCCCCCTCCCTCGTCCCTGCGCTGCCAACAACACCGTCACTACTCCGCAAACTGAAAATTGACCAATCAGAAAGCCAGACGTTGGCATGTCATTCTTAGTCAGCCGCGCACCGAAGATGTAAAATAAGACACTATTGGTTGTCGGCTGAAGGAAACGATTCGATAGTGAAAATAAAGAGCGAGTGGGCGGGATGGAGGGAGGGACGTCGATGCGTCAGGAATAAAACGCAATCACGTAAGGTGAAAGGCCCGCCGGGAATGGTAGTGAGTGGACACTTTCTTTTGGTTGCGATGGGTTGGCGCCCCAATCTGGGTTGTTCCCTGCCTTGCACCCGTAGCCTGCGGGATGAGCTCCGGACCCCCCGCAACCCTGAATAGCACAAGGGGTTTCAGAACATGGATGGATGGATATAATGAGTGTTTTCTCCTTAAAACTTTAGGTTATGCTTACTCCTCTAATAGTATGACTATGTGTGTGAGTGGGATTATGCGAGTAAATGCCTTACAATGGTCATTCCGTTTTTGGTATATTCCAGCATGATGCCATTAGCATGCGTGGGATTAGTTCCGGGGCCCCTTGTCCGTGACCAGGATAAACGGTTAGAAGATAGATGAATCGATTAATTGACCTCTTTTAATAAATTCCATTACAAAGCCCACAATTAATGCCAGTTCAATCAGAAAATTGACTGTAATGGCTCAATGTAAAGCAATTTGTTTAGATGAAGTTATCTGAAATATATAACTAATTATATTTAAATTCCCGAAAGTGCAATATAACACGACATGCTTTATGCTTAGAATATGATATGCTTTATTTGCGGGGGGGCTAAAGCTATTTACAAACGTATGGTCAGTGGAGGAGGCAGACAAATATTTTCTATTGATAAAACTGTGATAAAATGCGCAGTGAGACTGATTAAGCAGTATAAAACTCGAGGATGTCGTGTGGATGCAGTCCAAAGTGTTTTTCATTTTAGCCAAGAGCGCCATTTTTTATTTGTGAGACCCACAATAACACAACGCATTGTTTTTGCTTGTCAATAAGTGAATCACTGCATCCGTTGATAATTACGGCTGGCTGGATGTTACAATTAACATCTTTTTCTATAGTTTATTGTTTATATGGTTCTGGCTTCCGTTTGCGCTTTCGCAGTTATTTTAAATGCCAGCAGGTTTTCCTTTATTTTTTAAACAAAATTCATTTTTTTTCTGCTCAGTACCGTGCAGCATTGATTTAAAAGCTGTAGGCCTGTCATTTCCCCCAATCAGATACCACAGTGTGCAGGGTGTATTTACACAGTTGCTGCCGGTGAAGAAACGAATAGCCTGGTTAAAACATTATATTTTATTCTCTTGGGTTAGCACTCGCTCCTCCTAAATTGAAGACTTTCAGTAATTCTAAGAAAATCATAAAAAAATAACAGATTGTTCAGACTAAATATCAGAGAAAATCTGTTTCTTTTGTATCAATTAATCTTCTGGGCCGTTCAACTCCTTTTCACAGACTTCTCTTCTCCGATGTTGCACTTTACGTCATTGCGTCATTGTTCAACTGCCCCGTGTGCCTTTAATTGCCACTTGGGGACAAATAAAGTTTTTTTAATTGAATTGAATTGAATTCTATTTGCTTATGCTGGTGAGAATTGTGGTGTATTCCAATTACTCCAAGGCCCAATTCTTTAATAATAATATATAATGAGTGTTACAGCAAAACAAGACAAGTTGTGTTTTATGTTTGTCAGTCTGTAAGATCTGTGTATATTGCACACCTATTGGGAATTCTGATACAAATTAATACCTGAATGGAAATTAGAGTAGATAAGGCAGATTCCACAAAGTAAACTTGGCAGTAGTGCATAGACTGTGCACCTGTATGTTCTGATAAACTCTCAGAGTTAATTTCGCTTGGTCTGTGTTCCATCCAAGTAGGAGTACAATGCAGGGCATCTGGGATCGGTTGTGATGGTTTTGCAGATAGAATCTGGTCTTCCCTTGAAGTGGACACTCAGAAGACGTTTAAATAGTTTATTTCTACTAAAACAGTTTATGTTTGGTTATCTGTTTTTGGTTTTTGGTTATCTGTTTGTCGTCTTTCTACTGTGGCAAATGCATGGGCTTGCACATTTTGCCAAACATGCTTTGTGTCCCTCTGTGCTTTACGTCACAGTTAAGATGAGACACTTAGTCCATTTCGTCTGCTTTGACTGAGGTAAGGCAGCAAAAACTGGCACCAACTCGAAGTTGACGTCATTTAATCAAAATGTCATCTGATTGGTCCAGTGGATTATTTATACAGCCAATGAAGTCCCAGAGGTCTTTACTGCTTTTGCCCTCAATGATTGAAGCAGACTGTACAGTTTTGAACTGCAATGGATGAGGTTACTAAAACGCACGTAGAAAGGAAACAAATAGCACGGCCTTAGCTATAAATCATTACTTATTTCAGACTAATTAAGTTGATTGGAACCACATTTTTGCGATTTGTCTGTTTCGATTATGTTGCCATAAGGTTATTTTAAATCGCATCTCGTTTCAAATAACAAATCAGTTCCCGTAAAAGGCCATTAGCCGGCCCGTTCTTGCGGTACGGCTGAAATATGGGCATTGTTAATCTCCTGTGATGCGGGTTATGTGGTTTTCATTGGGCGACTTCCGTTTAGTATTCTGAGGGTACATCACCGGTCCACGTAGCCGTCACACAGGTCTCCAAATCGGCACCTGTTCATTCCAAGAGGCCATGGATAATTGGGCGCCGTGGTGATGTATCCCCACGGGGATTTTGTTAGCAACCTGAATCTTGCCTTTCTGTACACACTCTCTGGCTGTCTAGAAGAGGCAGAACTGTGCTGGTTTTCATAGGGGGAGAGGGCTTGAATGTTGGAGACTAACAAAACTAATAAAATTTACAAATACACGCTACTGCAAATGTTTCGTACTATTTATAGATGTGTGATATACGCATTATTTTATTCAGTTATAAAATAAGTGAAATTATATCTAAATAAGTGAAATTATCGAAATCAATCAAGGACGTTCTTGCTGTCTTTACTGTAGATATTTGAAAGTGGTTTTGGCGCCATCTTCTGGTAGGCCTATATATGGTCTCTATATCACTATTAAGATTTCACTAAAATAGCCCTAATTTAAAACGTATTTTTTCTGGATATTTAAATATACCGTTATCTGGAGTTCATTACTTGAAAAGAAAGGTTTGAAATTGCTCCTGTTGAGATATCTTAGGTCTAAAATAAAAATGCACTCTAATTATAGTGATTATATTGCAGTGAAAAGAGGGAAATTGATTCCAGGGTAGCAAATATTAAACAGAAAACTAATTTTAGCACCTTTATCTTTTATCATTAGTACCATTATACCACATCTTCTAAAATTGATTATGCAAATACGTACTTTTGGAATACCATTAGGCCAGAGACAAAGTGGTAAAATCGTAACATATTTGTCTTGATATTGTCGTTATACAAAGTTTCAGCAATTTTAATTTATGACTAGCGAGAACAACTCAATTACTAATAAAGGTTACCTGTAGAGAAACGGGAGAGGACTATTTCACACGAGCATGCACACAATATTAACTGCGTATTAATGACTTTACACGTCAGTCATTTTAAATGCTTTCATGAAAAAATCTTGTGATTTATTATAGACATGCCTATCATTAAAAATTCGAAATATCATGCTGACACTTAAATGTATCCATATACACAACGTGTTACACAATAACAGTCATTATCGATACTGAACTATATTAATATTTTCTGAATAAATTACGGTGAGCATTTAAGTTTAGTCTCTATCGGGAGTGACGCTGAAAATTTAAATCTATGTCTTCGTGAGGTGGAAACCAAATGTGAAATAGTGCTTTTCGCCTTCAGTATAAATCCTATGGTTGTTCCTTGGGTATTGTTCTATCAGACCCCCAATACAGTGTATTGTGAAATACAGTGCGGCTTTATTTTTACCACAATCACACAGACAGACAGTAAAGTTGTCTGGGTCCGTAGAAGGTAAACCTTCCTCCAGGCACAAGTTTTGACAGTATGCTGAGATGGAGTTTACTTAAATTTAACCTCGTCCTCACAGGCTCATAATACCATCCTAGAATAAAATGACCTCATCTGAAATGTACCCACATGAAATCGAGGATGCCCTCTGCCTTTTGAGGTTCTTGTTTAAAGCCTGTTTCAGGATCCATATAAAGAGTTTATGAATGGTTTATTATCTGGTTATCAATTAGGTTGTAACACTAAAAAAAGTTATAACAGCTTTATTTTTATTAATGAGTTACTACCATTTACAAGAGCCTTGTTGTAAAGTGGTAGCACTGGGTCTAATTACTGGTTTCCAGCATGGCGTTCACTTGATGGGTATGTCTGCTGCGTTGCAGGTTATCAGACGCTTTTCTTAAGCTCCTAAGCACCTCATTCTAACGACAGCTGCGCCACCCTCTCGGCGGTGACAAGTCGGGACGAGCACAGACCAAAAGGACAGCGATTCCTGGCTTCATTCCCGGCTGTAGAAAAGGGACAGTCAGAAGTCAGGGAGGAGGCTTTGCATTTCTTCTGCATTATATATTCACGCCAAAACGGCACACGGTGAAGCGCACTGGGCTCTGCTCTCAAAACAGGTGGAGACAGACGTCGACCTGCGAAAGTTGCAGAGCAAATGTAATTGGCGGCTTGAATCACTCCTCAATGGCACGTCAGACTTCATTTGTCCAGGACCGAACGGTGTAAATGCAGCAAGAAGCTCACCGGCTTTAGTCTGGATACTTTTATTTACATCTCATTTATTTATTATATGCATTTATTCAAAATGCCGTACAACTGAAAACAGGGTCAGACAGCCCCTGGGCAATCCTTTTATGAACACTAAATGTGCATTGGCAAAGATCTGTGCTATCATACCTTACGCATTACAGTTGTAAGATACCTGATCTCATGACTCATGCGTAAACAATTCAGGATTGTGCAGTTTCATATATACGTGACTTACGCCCCGTACACTGGAGCGTTAGGCACACTTGTAAAATAAAATATTGTAATAGCTCGACATTTCTGTCAATCGAGACAAAACAAGCCTCCAGGAAACATTTATTTCTAGGAAAATTTCCATATTCTACGTGTCGGCGTGGTGTCTTCGGAAAAAGAACAAGACAATGAATTTCGTAATGTGTTTTTGTCACGACAACACATTTGTTCAACTGCTCATTTATAAGACTCTGCATCCACCAATGGTGGTTCTTTAATTTTTTTGAGCTGAAATATGTTTGCTAATTGTGCTATGGAGCCTCACTGGTGAGAAATATTGTTATATCGCAATACATTGTCATGATTTAATTTTAGACTATTCACTTCCAGAGAAGAGCAGCAGCCTTTGCCCTGGCATGAGTTCTGTGTGTGGCGTTTTTGTGGGGATGTGTTATGGAGGAAGGGCCTCGCGGTTGATTGGAAAAGCGGGCCCCCACTTTGGCAGACATCCCCAGCCCGCTCAGAAGGGAGACCACGAGTCCACTGGGCACGGCTGCCAGCGCGCCATTGGGGATGCCCCCGCGGTGCCGGGGGTCGGTATTCCCCAGCCAAGAGTCCTGCCATTGGCCAGGTGCCCCTGGTGTCAGGCACACTGGCCGGGTGTCACCAAGCTGGCAACGGCATGGAGACAGGCACCTGACAACAGGCTGTGTCCTGGGGGGTCCAGGGGCGTTTTGGCGGTGAGGTGGGGGGGGGGGGGCACACATTAGTGCTGCTCCAGACATAATCAGACTTTTTAATCAAAGCCAGGCCACATTCTCCAAGAGTTGGAGGCTAAATGATATTAACCAACTGTTTCTAATGAGAAATTACTAAATGGAAAATAAGCAGTGTGTTATCACGGGTGGTGGGGCGTTGGTTTCACGTGAAAATGGACCGGGGGGGGGGGGGGGGGGGTCAGAACTGTTGCCATGGAACTACCACTGAGCACAACAGCTGTAAAACAGGGTCCATATGACAAAGGGACCCCCACGGAGAAGCACTTACGTCGATCCCGCTGCACATTATTTTCCAGAAGTATCTTCTTAGATTGGTGAGATTTTACTTTAGAAACTAACGGAGAGGGCAGCGTGTAAGTATCTGAGTGGAGGTTGGTTATTTTTGGGTGGCATACAGTACTATTTATGAGTAGCTAGTAAATCAACATGGGGCCTCTGTTCCACGTGAGTTCTCAAACCGCCCCCCCCCCGCCCCCCAGCATTTAACATCCCCCTTGCCTTTGTGTTCCAGGAGACCCGCTGCCTCACGGGCTGGCGAGACGGCGGGCAGTGCACCGCCCCCCCCGGGTCCGAGCGACTCTCCCGCCTCGCACCAGCACGCCCACCGGCCCCAGACTCTGGTGCACTGCCAGCGATGGTGACAGGCGACTCTGACAGGCGTTTAGAAGGAGGGAAGTGTCCGATGGGGGTGTCCGGGGCTGCAGTCCCGTGGTGGGATGGCTGCCAATTCCGTGCTATCAGTGTGTCGTAGGCTGCCTGCCCACATTTAAGGACAGTGCTCTTTCACCACTCTGCTTTCTGCAAAGACTTTAATCCTCTTTATAATGCCCCCCCGTCGGTCCCACCTGCCCACAGTCCCCCCCCATCCATCCTAGGGTAAAGCCCGTTCCCAGTTCACTTTTTCAGTAGAGAAAGAGTGGCTCCTTTTGGAAACAAGTGGGCCCATCCCTAAGCTAAACATAGCCTAATCGCTCCTGGTTTTCATAGATACTGTGTGTGCGTGTGCAACTTTCAACCAGGGCTGCATCCCCCGAGGACCCCAACCACCTCCTGCCCAGCAAAGCTGTCCAAAATAGTGCCTGTGTCAAAGCCGTGCCAGCAAAAAATCAGAAATGTGTCACTTAAACTCTGCTGGACCTGGGAGGGGCTGGTCAGCAAGCAGGACTTGGTTTTAATGTCTACACCTGTCAGCATAAAATATATTTCACTCACAGCAGTGAATTTAGCCTTACTGGCATCTGAACATGTTTCCCTCTTGTGTCTACCATAACTCTAACAGTATACCCTCAGATAATGGGTAGCCTAGCCTAGTGCTTATGGATGTCGACATGTTAAGCTGAAAAACACAAATCAAAGAGTTATACTCTCCACCTAGACAGAGACTGTGTTCTCATGCTCAGTACATTGGTAAAATACATGAAACATACTGGGGAAAAGTCTGTCAAGGATTTTCAAGATCGGTTGGTAGCATTATCGCTAATGCGTTGGCAGATGTGACTGTGTCACCAGGAGTCACCGGGAGTCACTGGGAGTCACTGGGAGTCACTGGGAGTCACTGGGATCTTGCACTCTTCATATCTGACTCCTGTACACCACCACCAGGCAGCGGAGGAGACAGTGCGGGACTGGTGGTTACCAGTCGTCTGCCCTTTTACATGAATTACACCACCAACAGCCCTGTGATGTTGCATCTACACCTCATGTCCTGAGCTGTGTTCTATATACCACGATACTAAAGTGACTAATATTCAAGTTTGATGCTTTTATACTGAATTGTGCTGTCGCCAGGTGATTTTCAGCCCTTTTGTGATGCATTTGAAAGGTGTGCTTTACTGAATGATTGCCTTATTGATTAATTGCTTTATTGCATTGGACTAGGAAGTAGTGTGACTACTTCTTGGATGGAATGTATTTAAATCATCAGTATGGGGGGGGGGCAACTGTTCGGTTGGCTCTGCACAATAAATGGAAAACTTTGCAACATACCAGCATCTGGGAGTGGAATGACATCCAGTTAACAGCCCACATAATAGTTTAGCATTGACTCCCACCCCTAGGCAGGAAGGGCATTGTTACAGATGATGTCAGAAGTGGGATGATGTCATTACCTTCAAGATAGGCGGAGGGGGCCATTAATCACAGAGCGACAGCTCAGGACGTGAGGTGTAATATACGACATCACAAGCTCTCGATGTAGCCCAGATCGGAACGAGTCTCACTACTGTATCTCCTTAAGCATCCGGTTCACAAACGCCGGCTCCCCAGTGATATCATTAATAAATGTATAAGAAGCTGCTGTTCGGAAGTATATTTATGGAGTGCTTTTAATTGTTAGGCTCGTGAACCATAACAATGGTTGCCTATAAAGTGTACATCCATCCATCTTCCACCTTATTATTCAGATCAGGGTGGCAGGGGGCCTGGAGCAAAGCCCAGCAAGTCCAGGATGTGGTATGGGGGGGCACCCTGGACAGGAGGTCAGTTCATCATAGGGCATGCGGACATGCAGAAGTGGGTAGTTCAGGTGCCAGAAAGTAAAATTCCAGACCGGGATTTAGTTGCAACCAACTAGTTAAGTGAAAAGAGTGACAGTCACAGAGTATTCAGCTGGTTGGTTGAAACTAAATCTTGGTCTGGATTTTAATTTTCTGGACCTGAACTACCCACCTCTAGGTAGGCAACTTGTAGATGCTCAACCTCATGTTTTTGGACTGCAGAGCAAAACTAGAGGAATACTGCATAAGGAGCAGGTCTTACATATGCTTACATATGGTTTCTTTGAAAATTAACCTGCTGCTTAAGTCCTTCAGGGGGCAGTGTGGCTTCACACCTCTGGAGAACCGGGTCCGAGACTCCGGCCCCAGCTCTATGTATGTGGAGTTTGCAAGTCCCCCCCCCCCCCCCCGAGTCGCGCAGGACTGAGCCTGAGTGAGCAGGGGAGAGCAGCAGGAAATGAAGCCATCAGCAGCACAATCCCTTGGTAGAGAAGCTGACTGTCAAGGACGCTGCCATCACCAGAGAGGGGAGTCACAGGTGTCCTGGTCATGGCAGATGCCAGCCTTTCCACAGACACTACAAACAATGGCATTTTGGGGATGATTTTTTTAAACAGCTCATCTTGTCCCGAGGGCAAGATACATCATACAGACGCCCTGGGACACGTCATCAGTGAAAGTATAGCAAGGGCAGTGAAAGGGATGTGATTGTATAACATCAATGTGAACACCTCAGTTCTTCCTCTCCAGCCTCTCTCCCACCCCGAGAAGTCCCTCCTGTCTGGGCAACGGTACAAAAAATGGGTGCTCACTATCGCCGCCCTGCCGGGCCTGTTGAAGCTCTTTCAGATGTGAGACTCACCGATGGTGCAGTATCGATAGTTCAAGAGGTTACATAAAAGGTTGTGACCCCTCCGGCCCCCCCATAAAAACTGATGTGAGTGAGAATATCTAACACAATATTTTTTTGGATAAAAAATTCTAAAATAAAACTGTCAGTGTAGTGGTTGTGAGTAATGTTAACCCATGCTTGGATTGCCTGGTTTTATGGCTAATCTTAGTCAAAATCTCAGGGAGAAGAGTCCCTTCAAAATCTGCATGGCCTATTAAAGATCAGATTGCACATTTCCCGTCTCAGAACTCTGAAATTGTGTGACACTAGCCCACACACCTGAGTAATAGATATAAATCAATCTCATGACATTTCGCTGACATTATGCATAGAAAGGACAGCACCTGTAAATCTGCTGGGAAAATTTCAAGGTAATTTCATCTTCAGAAAGTTAATATCTAAATTATACACGCAGATAATGTTGCTCAAATGTCAATCCATCAGCTAAAAAATACCTGCTGTGTGGCCTTCCTGGGATAGGGTGTGCCTAACAGCAAGGATGATAAGCATGACTGACTCATGTGACTTCTGTCAGCTGACCTGAGATGTGGCTCCTCCAATGGTACGAGTTCACTGTTAGAAATGGGGAAAAAGTTCCCAGGGGTGTGGAAGGGAGAGATCAGATGCCATCGTGAACTGGGGGTTTCTGTTGGCACCAAACTTTCCAGTTCCAGGCCTACTGGTTTACGTTTGGAACCTGCTCCGTGTGAGTTAGCTGTCCTCTGTGGTGAACTGGAAGCAGCCTTGCTTTATGTGTATTTCTGTATCTCTCATTATGTTGATGCTGTTATGCTGGATAAGCACTTAGGGAGCAAAAATGGATGGATCGGAAGCAGAGCTTCCTGAGAAAAAACACTTCTTGAGAAGAGTAGCCGCAACAACTAGTTTCTCTGTCAAAAATAAATGAAAAACGCTACTTTATCTGTACAGCAGATGGAGCTATATTTACTGGAATGTACCTTTCCACTCTGGTGCTTTGCCCGTGACACATCCTCTTCCTGTTGAGTTTGTGTCATGTCCAGTGAGTTCAGTATGGGGGGACCAGCCTGCTCGGAGCGACCGCTGACTGAGATTTAGAGTCACATCTGCTTGCGGACCTGTCCTTCCACCTCGCTCTCCTGCGGTAGCTTCCGGAAGCAGCCACTGTACAGCACGGCCAAACTGTCAAGCATAATTCTGCGAAATTCCATCTCCTGTTCAAATCCGTTGACCCAGGTGGAGTCACAGTGATTGGGAGCCTATTCCAGGAAACACAGCATGTGAGGCACTGGTTCATTGGAGGACAGTGAGACTGACCTATTTAAGCGACAAAGGTAATTTGGGGTCAGAAATTCATGTCTTGCTGTGCGCTTTGGCCTCAGGAGACTGTGTGAACACGGGGAGAACATGCTACCTACGTGCCCAGAGCTGAAACCAAACGCCCACGTGTGATGCAGCAATTCTTCCCGACGTCACCATCCATCTGTCGTTATGACATTTACTCCCAAATGCAGTCATTTTTTTGTTTTTATTGATTGTATTTGCATCTTGTTATTCAATGCAACCATCAAGTGCAAAAAGGCATGCACATTTGGAATGAAAACTAATGCATGTTATTTTACTCTGTTTTACTATAGAGGTACTGCATCATTAGTCTTTGCTTTGGTTCAGTTTGGACCCTCAGGATTCTATGCCCCCCCCCCCCCCCCCCCCCCCCCCGGGGGAATGTCCCCACGCACCCTAGTGACAGCAGGCTTGCTTGTGTCAAGCCGTTTTTGGCCAGAGGTGCTGTGTGAGGCCTATCTGTTATTTGTGGGCATTATTATGGGCATGCCCCCCCCCCAAGGTGAGTACCATCTGCTTATAGCAGTTTAGGCTCAATCCCCAGACCCCTCCCTTCCATGACACCCCCAGCAGCATCGCTGCGTCTCTCACTCACCACCTTAATTCTCTTCACTCTTCATCACTATTTTCACTTTAAACGCATAACGTGTATTTTTACACCAGAGATGCTTTGCTCAGTGTCACAACAGCAAGCCCTGCAGGATTAAATCAGTCAGCCGTAGTCATTTCCTTAAGCCATTGTTCCCGGTCCTTGGGGACACACAGACAGTCTAAGTTTTTGCTCCTTACTGGGAGCTGGGAGGTAGCAAAAATGTGGACTGTCTGACAGGGAGCTCAGTGAGAGCAAAGACATAGGCTGGCTGTGAGTGCCCACGGACTGAATTGGGAAATACTGCCTTAACGTACTACACTGTTTGTCCATCACAGGGTGCTCACTTACACATACCAACAACCAATTTTAGATGCACCAATTGGCCTAGCTTTCTTTGGACTGCAGACGAAGAACATGTAAATTCCCCACACAGAGAGCAGAGGTGTGGTTCAAACCCCAGCCCTGTATGTGTAAGATGACAGTGCTGCCCGCTGAGAAACAGCCCGTGTTTTATAAAACTTCCGTAAGAGTCAAAGCAGCATTTGCATGTCCCAAGGCGAGTTTGAACCAGAAAGGAAGGTTGGCTTCACGTTGAAAAACACGGAAGAAGTCTTGGAAACGGTGATATCTCGGGTCGTGGTGGCATTATTTGATATATTATCTTTTCTGCTTTTGCTTCCTGGCTGTCTTTGTTCAGCTCGATGCGCCGTCGCGGTGCCTTTAAGCGCTGTATTATTAAGGTGCGGTGTGACGCATCGCGGGGCTCCCCGGGGGCGCTCCGGCTTCCCCCTTCCCCCGCGGCTCCGCTTCCCCTCCGGATGCCGCTGTTTGTTCGCCGGCGTGCCGCCGCACTAATTTGCGCTTCCACTTCCCGCTTCCCAGTACCGCCCTTTCGAGTTTGCTCGGCTCCGGGTGCCCTCACCCCTCCCCGGCATCTAAGTTTCGATTTGTGGGGGCGTCGGATCTTTGCTTTTTTCCATCCTTGTGTACGGTTCAGACTTCCTGATACAGAAATATAAATTATAAATAAATGAATGAAGTTCATGTACTATGTTGTCTCACGACGGGGCAGCGGGCAGGAACATTTCTCCCCACGATATAAACCTCAATTTTAGAAAAATCTTTGAA